>NW_027189148.1:1781971-1801407 GCF_040958095.1 Procambarus clarkii | reverse complement strand
GGCTGAGTGGGTCTTGAAAATAATTGTCCAGGAGAAAATACCTAGGGACATATTGAGACAAATGAGTGCTCATTACAATAAAAGCATCTTATCCATGAATGAAATATCTGAAGGTTTAAAGTCAGTAGTTCATCAATTACGAACACATGACATTTAAAACCACCAAGTAAACCCTCAGAAACCAATAATAGTAAACCACAGAGTACCAAAGGTACTCCAAATCAATCTAGACAATATAATTCAACACCAAAGTGGAACAGTAGCAGTGTGGCGTATATGCAGTGGGACCCTCCAAGCCTATAGTTACTGTGTCACCCAAGAACGTGACACCAAAGGGTACTGGAAGCTATGGAACATGTTTGTTCTGCAATGAGAAACATTCAATGTACCACTGCTCTAATTTTCCTGATAGTGACGCCCGTATTGAGCGACTCAAAGATTTGCAACATTGCACGAGGTGCCTCAGGAAACATAACATCAACGACTGTGATACCCAATTACACATCTGTAATAGGTGTAACAAAGGTCAGCACCATGCAGCATTGTGCAGAGACACCAAAACAACGTCTCCAAACCCCAAGGTGGAAGATAGCATTCCCACCTCAGTACAGTACTGCAAGGTGCAACAAACAAGAGTGTCCAATCGGCAAAGTCTAAAGGTAATACGACTTTGCCTACTGCCCAAATTACCATCCTGAATAAGAGGGCCAAGGTCCATACCCGTGGGTTGTTTGACCAAGGATCCCAGAGAACATTTGTCACTAAAAAGTTGGCAGATGAACTACAATTAAGGCCTGTAGCCCAGATGTCATTCAATATCTCAGGGTTTGTAACAGATGCAGGACCTCAAGTCTACCAGGTGGTACAACCATCAGTACGTTTAGGCAGGTACGTCTGTCGAGTACAAGCCATTGTGGTGGACAAAATACCAGTAGACCTACAAGTTCAAGGTCTGAGAGCAACAGCCAAATTCCTGAGAAATAGAGGAATAAAATTGGCAGATAATATTAAGTCTGATCACCTCACCGACTTCGGTCTCCTTATTGGGACAGACTATTGTCATCGATTCATCGGTAACCCTACTAAATATCAGGGTATAACCACGTTAAACTCTGCAGGAGGTAAATTACTCTCAGGCCCAGTATCAAGCCTGAGGAGACCTATGCCTGCAGATAAACAATACCAGTAGAAATCTAAATTTGTCAGCTGATTATATTTCTCCAGTAGCATTATACTAAGGAGATTACAGCTGACTATACCAACAGAGGTTGATGTTAGTATCATCATTTGAAGCTGAAGATGAGTTCATGAGGCCTCAGTGGCAAATCAGTGAACAGTAGCCTAAAACAGCTACAAGTCACTGCGACCAATGTCACTGAACCCACTGCAGTCTCAGAACCATACTTTACTTTAATGATGAGCTATTCAATCTTCTGAATCAATTAACTAAATTAAACCCCAATAAATCTGATGACTGATTTGATACATTTATTATTTAATCAAGATGTATTCCATGGGCCTCAGTGTTTATATATCAGTGACCAGTTACCTGAAGAAACTTCAAGTTATATCTAATGTCACTGATCTCACTGCAGTCCCTGAATCATACTTGACTGTAGTACTTGATCACATCCAGTCTTCTGGGTTAAATAATATGTAATAAGGCTTGAATATTAGCCTTTCAAGAGTTAACAGGGAAATGAAATCGCATTAGACTTCTAACCCCTGCAACTCTAGTACGGGACATCCGTCCTGTACGAACAGACACACAAATGTGTGATTACTAACTACTAACATCAAATTAATCAAATAATTCGAAGGAGGAGTATCGGTGTTCGTCTGTTCTAAATAGGACTTCGACCCGTGAGCAGCCCCTGGGGAATTATGTCGGAAAATCCGACACCATTTAATAATATACAGACAGATAATAAGTGCTGCTGTATTACCAACAAGTAACCTATAGAAAACGTAACTTGTAGTGGAATTACCGTCTAAAGAAAACGGGATATCATCACCACATACTATTATAATTCACCAGCTATTCTGCTGGGAATTATTCTTAAATACATTAGTCTTTGGACTTTACCATCATAAAAACATCTTATATAAATTAACTTAATTATCAATATTAAAGTAGAGTAAATGTGACCCTTCTATCACTTTCTGAAATCTGGACAATGTAAGCCAGGCGTCAGTGGAGGGTGAGGAAGGGGAGCCATTGTTGTGTCACATCCGAGACGCGTGGAGCAAATTCGGCTCCTATCATATCTGGACAATGTCGGCCAGGCGTCAATAGTATGGAGTGTTAGACGCAGCCATTGTTGAGACTAGACCAGAGGCTCACACGGGAGCAAATTCGGCTCCTGTTAATTTACTTGGACGTAGTGTTATGGAAACTAAAGGTGTACCATTTTCAACACGCTGTCTACAAATCAAGTTAAGTGTTCTTTCCGAAACCCATTATCTATCATTAGTGGCCATTAATGTCATTGGGTAGGGTGACCCGGTTAGATCACGAAATCGCCTCAAACTAAAGGTCAAGACGAGGAAGCAAGACTTTGTGCACCAGTTACTGGGTGATGGAAGCTACCTCAAAGAGGATAATTTGGTGTCTACACCCTAGTTATACCTGGTGGACTAACCTGCTGTACTATAAGATAAGGAACCTTTTCAATGTATGTAGTCTATTCCTGTAGTTTGATTGGCTGCATATATACAAATTTAATTAATATAAACCCCCTAATGTGTAGAGGATCGATTTGTGAGATTATGAGATTATTGCAGAAATACAGTCCACTTATCATTATACAAATTGCTATCGAAGTATATAAATTAACGTAAATATAAATTCATATAAATTAAATATATAAATCTCACAGGTCGGTTCCCACATTATTTGGTCATCTTCGAACCGGATGACGGATTATTTGATCCTTTGAACCCACATTTGGTCATCTTAGTACCGGATGAACCAGTTAACCAGTGGATTCATTAAATAAACTAGTGCAGTGTGATTTAAACAAAAGCCAGCAGTCAAAGACGGCAGCGTAGCCTCGTGGGAGCTCAGGAGCCTCCCTCAGCCCAGATCAGCTTCGTCAGCGGTTTCATGTACACCCACAGATTTGGTGGCGTGTTATTCTGTGAAATGACAGCGCTAATATAGAAGCCAGCCAAATTAGTGACTGTGTCTTCGCGATATTGTTCACGGATTTCGTGGTGTTACATTTCGCGAGAGATTATCTACGAATTTTGTGGACTTTATTTCGCGAGGTCACTAATAATATTTAATACTTCTAGATAATATTAGAAGTTTCATAGAGGCTAATTAAGAGGCTATTATCAATAATTGTGTATATTATTTCTCCAAAATAGAGAATTATTTAATATATATTGCACTAGTGATCACAGTATAATATTTACTAATTGCCAACCCACAACAGGGTAGGATATGACTAGTTGAACTATTATTGTTCATCCTAGTCCCATTATTACCATAGTCAGTTGTACTATATTGATCAACCTAACACCATTAATGAATGGTGCAGACCCTATTTTGGGTGTAATTTTTATGAACTCAAGTTGAGTTGTGTATATATAATAATTTACTTATGATCATTACACCTTTGAGTGATTAATTAGTGTCTCTACCATCCTAGGGTGATATAGAGGAGCTAACCTAAAGGTACTTCCAGTGACACTGGTTTATCACTCAAATCATTAGTGTGTATGATTGTATATATATAATGTGTATTAATTTTAAGTGCTAACCTCTAGTAGAGGTAGGATTATTGCCTAGTGAGTGCATTTTACCCTAGGCTACCATTAGTGTTTGTTCAGTATTATGAGCAGCCCAAGTACAAGTCCCACAAGGCTTTACCAACTAGCCAGTATGGATAATGCAGGGAGAATGAAAAGAACCCTTGCAGGTCTTAAAGGCCACTTAACAAGACAGATCAAGAAATGTGAAGATTTGTCACAACAATCAACAGTTGATTATGCTGACCTGGAAAGCTATTATCAAGCAGCTACAGGTAAATTTGAGCAAATCAAATGTCAAATAGCAACATATGTGGCTGAACTTGCCAACACTAATTTATCAGAAACAGAAATAGACGACATTATGGTTGATCTTGCGAATTATGAAGATCACACTCAGGCCACGTTACAGCCTTATGTCAAATTAATTGCCCAGAACAAGGCAACAGCAACAACAACAACAGTTGCATCTAATACGAGTCAAGCAGAAGCTCGACTCCCTCCAATTAATTTACCCACTTTCTCAGGAAAAGATGAGGAAGATTGGGACGAATTTTGGAACAAATTCGTTGACCTTGTAGACTCAAAACAATCTTTACCAAAGAGTAGTAAATTTTCTTATTTGCAAGGCCAATTATCAGGTGAGGCTAAAACAGTAGTATCCCATCTGAGATTAACTAATGACGGCTATGATCTGGCAGTAAAACTCCTCAAGGATAATTATGCTGATCCAGAAGTAAGAACATCACATTTAGTTCATGAGCTGTTGCATTTACCCCCACCGGAGGCTTCAGCTGATTCACTCCAAGTCTTCAAGCTGGAGGTAGAATCATTGATCAATGCCCTCAGCCTGACAGCAGATACAAACGGGGCTGAGTGGGTCTTGAAAATAATTGTCCAGGAGAAAATACCTAGGGACATATTGAGACAAATGAGTGCTCATTACAATAAAAGCATCTTATCCATGAATGAAATATCTGAAGGTTTAAAGTCAGTAGTTCATCAATTACGAACACATGACATATTAAAACCACCAAGTAAACCCTCAGAAACCAATAATAGTAAACCACAGAGTACCAAAGGTACTCCAAATCAATCTAGACAATATAATTCAACACCAAAGTGGAACAGTAGCAGTGTGGGCGTATATGCAGTGGGACCCTCCAAGCCTATAGTTACTGTGTCACCCAAGAACGTGACACCAAAGGGTACTGGAAGCTATGGAACATGTTTGTTCTGCAATGAGAAACATTCAATGTACCACTGCTCTAATTTTCCTGATAGTGACGCCCGTATTGAGCGACTCAAAGATTTGCAACATTGCACGAGGTGCCTCAGGAAACATAACATCAACGACTGTGATACCCAATTACACATCTGTAATAGGTGTAACAAAGGTCAGCACCATGCAGCATTGTGCAGAGACACCAAAACAACGTCTCCAAACCCCAAGGTGGAAGATAGCATTCCCACCTCAGTACAGTACTGCAAGGTGCAACAAACAAAGAGTGTCCAATCGGCAAAGTCTAAAGGTAATACGACTTTGCCTACTGCCCAAATTACCATCCTGAATAAGAGGGCCAAGGTCCATACCCGTGGGTTGTTTGACCAAGGATCCCAGAGAACATTTGTCACTAAAAAGTTGGCAGATGAACTACAATTAAGGCCTGTAGCCCAGATGTCATTCAATATCTCAGGGTTTGTAACAGATGCAGGACCTCAAGTCTACCAGGTGGTACAACCATCAGTACGTTTAGGCAGGTACGTCTGTCGAGTACAAGCCATTGTGGTGGACAAAATACCAGTAGACCTACAAGTTCAAGGTCTGAGAGCAACAGCCAAATTCCTGAGAAATAGAGGAATAAAATTGGCAGATAATATTAAGTCTGATCACCTCACCGACTTCGGTCTCCTTATTGGGACAGACTATTGTCATCGATTCATCGGTAACCCTACTAAATATCAGGGTATAACCACGTTAAACTCTGCAGGAGGTAAATTACTCTCAGGCCCAGTATCAAGCCTGAGGAGACCTATGCCTGCAGATAAACAATACCAGTAGAAATCTAAATTTGTCAGCTGATTATATTTCTCCAGTAGCATTATACTAAGGAGATTACAGCTGACTATACCAACAGAGGTTGATGTTAGTATCATCATTTGAAGCTGAAGATGAGTTCATGAGGCCTCAGTGGCAAATCAGTGAACAGTAGCCTAAAACAGCTACAAGTCACTGCGACCAATGTCACTGAACCCACTGCAGTCTCAGAACCATACTTTACTTTAATGATGAGCTATTCAATCTTCTGAATCAATTAACTAAATTAAACCCCAATAAATCTGATGACTGATTTGATACATTTATTATTTAATCAAGATGTATTCCATGGGCCTCAGTGTTTATATATCAGTGACCAGTTACCTGAAGAAACTTCAAGTTATATCTAATGTCACTGATCTCACTGCAGTCCCTGAATCATACTTGACTGTAGTACTTGATCACATCCAGTCTTCTGGGTTAAATAATATGTAATAAGGCTTGAATATTAGCCTTTCAAGAGTTAACAGGGAAATGAAATCGCATTAGACTTCTAACCCCTGCAACTCTAGTACGGGACATCCGTCCTGTACGAACAGACACACAAATGTGTGATTACTAACTACTAACATCAAATTAATCAAATAATTCGAAGGAGGAGTATCGGTGTTCGTCTGTTCTAAATAGGACTTCGACCCGTGAGCAGCCCCTGGGGAATTATGTCGGAAAATCCGACACCATTTAATAATATACAGACAGATAATAAGTGCTGCTGTATTACCAACAAGTAACCTATAGAAAACGTAACTTGTAGTGGAATTACCGTCTAAAGAAAACGGGATATCATCACCACATACTATTATAATTCACCAGCTATTCTGCTGGGAATTATTCTTAAATACATTAGTCTTTGGACTTTACCATCATAAAAACATCTTATATAAATTAACTTAATTATCAATATTAAAGTAGAGTAAATGTGACCCTTCTATCACTTTCTGAAATCTGGACAATGTAAGCCAGGCGTCAGTGGAGGGTGAGGAAGGGGAGCCATTGTTGTGTCACATCCGAGACGCGTGGAGCAAATTCGGCTCCTATCATATCTGGACAATGTCGGCCAGGCGTCAATAGTATGGAGTGTTAGACGCAGCCATTGTTGAGACTAGACCAGAGGCTCACACGGGAGCAAATTCGGCTCCTGTTAATTTACTTGGACGTAGTGTTATGGAAACTAAAGGTGTACCATTTTCAACACGCTGTCTACAAATCAAGTTAAGTGTTCTTTCCGAAACCCATTATCTATCATTAGTGGCCATTAATGTCATTGGGTAGGGTGACCCGGTTAGATCACGAAATCGCCTCAAACTAAAGGTCAAGACGAGGAAGCAAGACTTTGTGCACCAGTTACTGGGTGATGGAAGCTACCTCAAAGAGGATAATTTGGTGTCTACACCCTAGTTATACCTGGTGGACTAACCTGCTGTACTATAAGATAAGGAACCTTTTCAATGTATGTAGTCTATTCCTGTAGTTTGATTGGCTGCATATATACAAATTTAATTAATATAAACCCCCCTAATGTGTAGAGGATCGATTTGTGAGATTATGAGATTATTGCAGAAATACAGTCCACTTATCATTATACAAATTGCTATCGAAGTATATAAATTAACGTAAATATAAATTCATATAAATTAAATAAATATAAATCTCACAGGTCGGTTCCCACATTATTTGGTCATCTTCGAACCGGATGACGGATTATTTGATCCTTTGAACCCACATTTGGTCATCTTAGTACCGGATGAACCAGTTAACCAGTGGATTCATTAAATAAACTAGTGCAGTGTGATTTAAACAAAAGCCAGCAGTCAAAGACGGCAGCGTAGCCTCGTGGGAGCTCAGGAGCCTCCCTCAGCCCAGATCAGCTTCGTCAGCGGTTTCATGTACACCCACAGATTTGGTGGCGTGTTATTCTGTGAAATGACAGCGCTAATATAGAAGCCAGCCAAATTAGTGACTGTGTCTTCGCGATATTGTTCACGGATTTCGTGGTGTTACATTTCGCGAGAGATTATCTACGAATTTTGTGGACTTTATTTCGCGAGGTCACTAATAATATTTAATACTTCTAGATAATATTAGAAGTTTCATAGAGGCTAATTAAGAGGCTATTATCAATAATTGTGTATATTATTTCTCCAAAATAGAGAATTATTTAATATATATTGCACTAGTGATCACAGTATAATATTTACTAATTGCCAACCCACAACAGGGTAGGATATGACTAGTTGAACTATTATTGTTCATCCTAGTCCCATTATTACCATAGTCAGTTGTACTATATTGATCAACCTAACACCATTAATGAATGGTGCAGACCCTATTTTGGGTGTAATTTTTATGAACTCAAGTTGAGTTGTGTATATATAATAATTTACTTATGATCATTACACCTTTGAGTGATTAATTAGTGTCTCTACCATCCTAGGGTGATATAGAGGAGCTAACCTAAAGGTACTTCCAGTGACACTGGTTTATCACTCAAATCATTAGTGTGTATGATTGTATATATATAATGTGTATTAATTTTAAGTGCTAACCTCTAGTAGAGGTAGGATTATTGCCTAGTGAGTGCATTTTACCCTAGGCTACCATTAGTGTTTGTTCAGTATTATGAGCAGCCCAAGTACAAGTCCCACAAGGCTTTACCAACTAGCCAGTATGGATAATGCAGGGAGAATGAAAAGAACCCTTGCAGGTCTTAAAGGCCACTTAACAAGACAGATCAAGAAATGTGAAGATTTGTCACAACAATCAACAGTTGATTATGCTGACCTGGAAAGCTATTATCAAGCAGCTACAGGTAAATTTGAGCAAATCAAATGTCAAATAGCAACATATGTGGCTGAACTTGCCAACACTAATTTATCAGAAACAGAAATAGACGACATTATGGTTGATCTTGCGAATTATGAAGATCACACTCAGGCCACGTTACAGCCTTATGTCAAATTAATTGCCCAGAACAAGGCAACAGCAACAACAACAACAGTTGCATCTAATACGAGTCAAGCAGAAGCTCGACTCCCTCCAATTAATTTACCCACTTTCTCAGGAAAAGATGAGGAAGATTGGGACGAATTTTGGAACAAATTCGTTGACCTTGTAGACTCAAAACAATCTTTACCAAAGAGTAGTAAATTTTCTTATTTGCAAGGCCAATTATCAGGTGAGGCTAAAACAGTAGTATCCCATCTGAGATTAACTAATGACGGCTATGATCTGGCAGTAAAACTCCTCAAGGATAATTATGCTGATCCAGAAGTAAGAACATCACATTTAGTTCATGAGCTGTTGCATTTACCCCCACCGGAGGCTTCAGCTGATTCACTCCAAGTCTTCAAGCTGGAGGTAGAATCATTGATCAATGCCCTCAGCCTGACAGCAGATACAAACGGGGCTGAGTGGGTCTTGAAAATAATTGTCCAGGAGAAAATACCTAGGGACATATTGAGACAAATGAGTGCTCATTACAATAAAAGCATCTTATCCATGAATGAAATATCTGAAGGTTTAAAGTCAGTAGTTCATCAATTACGAACACATGACATTAAAACCACCAAGTAAACCCTCAGAAACCAATAATAGTAAACCACAGAGTACCAAAGGTACTCCAAATCAATCTAGACAATATAATTCAACACCAAAGTGGAACAGTAGCAGTGTGGGCGTATATGCAGTGGGACCCTCCAAGCCTATAGTTACTGTGTCACCCAAGAACGTGACACCAAAGGGTACTGGAAGCTATGGAACATGTTTGTTCTGCAATGAGAAACATTCAATGTACCACTGCTCTAATTTTCCTGATAGTGACGCCCGTATTGAGCGACTCAAAGATTTGCAACATTGCACGAGGTGCCTCAGGAAACATAACATCAACGACTGTGATACCCAATTACACATCTGTAATAGGTGTAACAAAGGTCAGCACCATGCAGCATTGTGCAGAGACACCAAAACAACGTCTCCAAACCCCAAGGTGGAAGATAGCATTCCCACCTCAGTACAGTACTGCAAGGTGCAACAAACAAAGAGTGTCCAATCGGCAAAGTCTAAAGGTAATACGACTTTGCCTACTGCCCAAATTACCATCCTGAATAAGAGGGCCAAGGTCCATACCCGTGGGTTGTTTGACCAAGGATCCCAGAGAACATTTGTCACTAAAAAGTTGGCAGATGAACTACAATTAAGGCCTGTAGCCCAGATGTCATTCAATATCTCAGGGTTTGTAACAGATGCAGGACCTCAAGTCTACCAGGTGGTACAACCATCAGTACGTTTAGGCAGGTACGTCTGTCGAGTACAAGCCATTGTGGTGGACAAAATACCAGTAGACCTACAAGTTCAAGGTCTGAGAGCAACAGCCAAATTCCTGAGAAATAGAGGAATAAAATTGGCAGATAATATTAAGTCTGATCACCTCACCGACTTCGGTCTCCTTATTGGGACAGACTATTGTCATCGATTCATCGGTAACCCTACTAAATATCAGGGTATAACCACGTTAAACTCTGCAGGAGGTAAATTACTCTCAGGCCCAGTATCAAGCCTGAGGAGACCTATGCCTGCAGATAAACAATACCAGTAGAAATCTAAATTTGTCAGCTGATTATATTTCTCCAGTAGCATTATACTAAGGAGATTACAGCTGACTATACCAACAGAGGTTGATGTTAGTATCATCATTTGAAGCTGAAGATGAGTTCATGAGGCCTCAGTGGCAAATCAGTGAACAGTAGCCTAAAACAGCTACAAGTCACTGCGACCAATGTCACTGAACCCACTGCAGTCTCAGAACCATACTTTACTTTAATGATGAGCTATTCAATCTTCTGAATCAATTAACTAAATTAAACCCCAATAAATCTGATGACTGATTTGATACATTTATTATTTAATCAAGATGTATTCCATGGGCCTCAGTGTTTATATATCAGTGACCAGTTACCTGAAGAAACTTCAAGTTATATCTAATGTCACTGATCTCACTGCAGTCCCTGAATCATACTTGACTGTAGTACTTGATCACATCCAGTCTTCTGGGTTAAATAATATTAATAAGGCTTGAATATTAGCCTTTCAAGAGTTAACAGGGAAATGAAATCGCATTAGACTTCTAACCCCTGCAACTCTAGTACGGGACATCCGTCCTGTACGAACAGACACACAAATGTGTGATTACTAACTACTAACATCAAATTAATCAAATAATTCGAAGGAGGAGTATCGGTGTTCGTCTGTTCTAAATAGGACTTCGACCCGTGAGCAGCCCCTGGGGAATTATGTCGGAAAATCCGACACCATTTAATAATATACAGACAGATAATAAGTGCTGCTGTATTACCAACAAGTAACCTATAGAAAACGTAACTTGTAGTGGAATTACCGTCTAAAGAAAACGGGATATCATCACCACATACTATTATAATTCACCAGCTATTCTGCTGGGAATTATTCTTAAATACATTAGTCTTTGGACTTTACCATCATAAAAACATCTTATATAAATTAACTTAATTATCAATATTAAAGTAGAGTAAATGTGACCCTTCTATCACTTTCTGAAATCTGGACAATGTAAGCCAGGCGTCAGTGGAGGGTGAGGAAGGGGAGCCATTGTTGTGTCACATCCGAGACGCGTGGAGCAAATTCGGCTCCTATCATATCTGGACAATGTCGGCCAGGCGTCAATAGTATGGAGTGTTAGACGCAGCCATTGTTGAGACTAGACCAGAGGCTCACACGGGAGCAAATTCGGCTCCTGTTAATTTACTTGGACGTAGTGTTATGGAAACTAAAGGTGTACCATTTTCAACACGCTGTCTACAAATCAAGTTAAGTGTTCTTTCCGAAACCCATTATCTATCATTAGTGGCCATTAATGTCATTGGGTAGGGTGACCCGGTTAGATCACGAAATCGCCTCAAACTAAAGGTCAAGACGAGGAAGCAAGACTTTGTGCACCAGTTACTGGGTGATGGAAGCTACCTCAAAGAGGATAATTTGGTGTCTACACCCTAGTTATACCTGGTGGACTAACCTGCTGTACTATAAGATAAGGAACCTTTTCAATGTATGTAGTCTATTCCTGTAGTTTGATTGGCTGCATATATACAAATTTAATTAATATAAACCCCCCTAATGTGTAGAGGATCGATTTGTGAGATTATGAGATTATTGCAGAAATACAGTCCACTTATCATTATACAAATTGCTATCGAAGTATATAAATTAACGTAAATATAAATTCATATAAATTAAATAAATATAAATCTCACAGGTCGGTTCCCACATTATTTGGTCATCTTCGAACCGGATGACGGATTATTTGATCCTTTGAACCCACATTTGGTCATCTTAGTACCGGATGAACCAGTTAACCAGTGGATTCATTAAATAAACTAGTGCAGTGTGATTTAAACAAAAGCCAGCAGTCAAAGACGGCAGCGTAGCCTCGTGGGAGCTCAGGAGCCTCCCTCAGCCCAGATCAGCTTCGTCAGCGGTTTCATGTACACCCACAGATTTGGTGGCGTGTTATTCTGTGAAATGACAGCGCTAATATAGAAGCCAGCCAAATTAGTGACTGTGTCTTCGCGATATTGTTCACGGATTTCGTGGTGTTACATTTCGCGAGAGATTATCTACGAATTTTGTGGACTTTATTTCGCGAGGTCACTAATAATATTTAATACTTCTAGATAATATTAGAAGTTTCATAGAGGCTAATTAAGAGGCTATTATCAATAATTGTGTATATTATTTCTCCAAAATAGAGAATTATTTAATATATATTGCACTAGTGATCACAGTATAATATTTACTAATTGCCAACCCACAACAGGGTAGGATATGACTAGTTGAACTATTATTGTTCATCCTAGTCCCATTATTACCATAGTCAGTTGTACTATATTGATCAACCTAACACCATTAATGAATGGTGCAGACCCTATTTTGGGTGTAATTTTTATCAACTCAAGTTGAGTTGTGTATATATAATAATTTACTTATGATCATTACACCTTTGAGTGATTAATTAGTGTCTCTACCATCCTAGGGTGATATAGAGGAGCTAACCTAAAGGTACTTCCAGTGACACTGGTTTATCACTCAAATCATTAGTGTGTATGATTGTATATATATAATGTGTATTAATTTTAAGTGCTAACCTCTAGTAGAGGTAGGATTATTGCCTAGTGAGTGCATTTTACCCTAGGCTACCATTAGTGTTTGTTCAGTATTATGAGCAGCCCAAGTACAAGTCCCACAAGGCTTTACCAACTAGCCAGTATGGATAATGCAGGGAGAATGAAAAGAACCCTTGCAGGTCTTAAAGGCCACTTAACAAGACAGATCAAGAAATGTGAAGATTTGTCACAACAATCAACAGTTGATTATGCTGACCTGGAAAGCTATTATCAAGCAGCTACAGGTAAATTTGAGCAAATCAAATGTCAAATAGCAACATATGTGGCTGAACTTGCCAACACTAATTTATCAGAAACAGAAATAGACGACATTATGGTTGATCTTGCGAATTATGAAGATCACACTCAGGCCACGTTACAGCCTTATGTCAAATTAATTGCCCAGAACAAGGCAACAGCAACAACAACAACAGTTGCATCTAATACGAGTCAAGCAGAAGCTCGACTCCCTCCAATTAATTTACCCACTTTCTCAGGAAAAGATGAGGAAGATTGGGACGAATTTTGGAACAAATTCGTTGACCTTGTAGACTCAAAACAATCTTTACCAAAGAGTAGTAAATTTTCTTATTTGCAAGGCCAATTATCAGGTGAGGCTAAAACAGTAGTATCCCATCTGAGATTAACTAATGACGGCTATGATCTGGCAGTAAAACTCCTCAAGGATAATTATGCTGATCCAGAAGTAAGAACATCACATTTAGTTCATGAGCTGTTGCATTTACCCCCACCGGAGGCTTCAGCTGATTCACTCCAAGTCTTCAAGCTGGAGGTAGAATCATTGATCAATGCCCTCAGCCTGACAGCAGATACAAACGGGGCTGAGTGGGTCTTGAAAATAATTGTCCAGGAGAAAATACCTAGGGACATATTGAGACAAATGAGTGCTCATTACAATAAAAGCATCTTATCCATGAATGAAATATCTGAAGGTTTAAAGTCAGTAGTTCATCAATTACGAACACATGACAATTAAAACCACCAAGTAAACCCTCAGAAACCAATAATAGTAAACCACAGAGTACCAAAGGTACTCCAAATCAATCTAGACAATATAATTCAACACCAAAGTGGAACAGTAGCAGTGTGGGCGTATATGCAGTGGGACCCTCCAAGCCTATAGTTACTGTGTCACCCAAGAACGTGACACCAAAGGGTACTGGAAGCTATGGAACATGTTTGTTCTGCAATGAGAAACATTCAATGTACCACTGCTCTAATTTTCCTGATAGTGACGCCCGTATTGAGCGACTCAAAGATTTGCAACATTGCACGAGGTGCCTCAGGAAACATAACATCAACGACTGTGATACCCAATTACACATCTGTAATAGGTGTAACAAAGGTCAGCACCATGCAGCATTGTGCAGAGACACCAAAACAACGTCTCCAAACCCCAAGGTGGAAGATAGCATTCCCACCTCAGTACAGTACTGCAAGGTGCAACAAACAAAGAGTGTCCAATCGGCAAAGTCTAAAGGTAATACGACTTTGCCTACTGCCCAAATTACCATCCTGAATAAGAGGGCCAAGGTCCATACCCGTGGGTTGTTTGACCAAGGATCCCAGAGAACATTTGTCACTAAAAAGTTGGCAGATGAACTACAATTAAGGCCTGTAGCCCAGATGTCATTCAATATCTCAGGGTTTGTAACAGATGCAGGACCTCAAGTCTACCAGGTGGTACAACCATCAGTACGTTTAGGCAGGTACGTCTGTCGAGTACAAGCCATTGTGGTGGACAAAATACCAGTAGACCTACAAGTTCAAGGTCTGAGAGCAACAGCCAAATTCCTGAGAAATAGAGGAATAAAATTGGCAGATAATATTAAGTCTGATCACCTCACCGACTTCGGTCTCCTTATTGGGACAGACTATTGTCATCGATTCATCGGTAACCCTACTAAATATCAGGGTATAACCACGTTAAACTCTGCAGGAGGTAAATTACTCTCAGGCCCAGTATCAAGCCTGAGGAGACCTATGCCTGCAGATAAACAATACCAGTAGAAATCTAAATTTGTCAGCTGATTATATTTCTCCAGTAGCATTATACTAAGGAGATTACAGCTGACTATACCAACAGAGGTTGATGTTAGTATCATCATTTGAAGCTGAAGATGAGTTCATGAGGCCTCAGTGGCAAATCAGTGAACAGTAGCCTAAAACAGCTACAAGTCACTGCGACCAATGTCACTGAACCCACTGCAGTCTCAGAACCATACTTTACTTTAATGATGAGCTATTCAATCTTCTGAATCAATTAACTAAATTAAACCCCAATAAATCTGATGACTGATTTGATACATTTATTATTTAATCAAGATGTATTCCATGGGCCTCAGTGTTTATATATCAGTGACCAGTTACCTGAAGAAACTTCAAGTTATATCTAATGTCACTGATCTCACTGCAGTCCCTGAATCATACTTGACTGTAGTACTTGATCACATCCAGTCTTCTGGGTTAAATAATATTAATAAGGCTTGAATATTAGCCTTTCAAGAGTTAACAGGGAAATGAAATCGCATTAGACTTCTAACCCCTGCAACTCTAGTACGGGACATCCGTCCTGTACGAACAGACACACAAATGTGTGATTACTAACTACTAACATCAAATTAATCAAATAATTCGAAGGAGGAGTATCGGTGTTCGTCTGTTCTAAATAGGACTTCGACCCGTGAGCAGCCCCTGGGGAATTATGTCGGAAAATCCGACACCATTTAATATATACAGACAGATAATAAGTGCTGCTGTATTACCAACAAGTAACCTATAGAAAACGTAACTTGTAGTGGAATTACCGTCTAAAGAAAACGGGATATCATCACCACATACTATTATAATTCACCAGCTATTCTGCTGGGAATTATTCTTAAATACATTAGTCTTTGGACTTTACCATCATAAAAACATCTTATATAAATTAACTTAATTATCAATATTAAAGTAGAGTAAATGTGACCCTTCTATCACTTTCTGAAATCTGGACAATGTAAGCCAGGCGTCAGTGGAGGGTGAGGAAGGGGAGCCATTGTTGTGTCACATCCGAGACGCGTGGAGCAAATTCGGCTCCTATCATATCTGGACAATGTCGGCCAGGCGTCAATAGTATGGAGTGTTAGACGCAGCCATTGTTGAGACTAGACCAGAGGCTCACACGGGAGCAAATTCGGCTCCTGTTAATTTACTTGGACGTAGTGTTATGGAAACTAAAGGTGTACCATTTTCAACACGCTGTCTACAAATCAAGTTAAGTGTTCTTTCCGAAACCCATTATCTATCATTAGTGGCCATTAATGTCATTGGGTAGGGTGACCCGGTTAGATCACGAAATCGCCTCAAACTAAAGGTCAAGACGAGGAAGCAAGACTTTGTGCACCAGTTACTGGGTGATGGAAGCTACCTCAAAGAGGATAATTTGGTGTCTACACCCTAGTTATACCTGGTGGACTAACCTGCTGTACTATAAGATAAGGAACCTTTTCAATGTATGTAGTCTATTCCTGTAGTTTGATTGGCTGCATATATACAAATTTAATTAATATAAACCCCCCTAATGTGTAGAGGATCGATTTGTGAGATTATGAGATTATTGCAGAAATACAGTCCACTTATCATTATACAAATTGCTATCGAAGTATATAAATTAACGTAAATATAAATTCATATAAATTAAATAAATATAAATCTCACAGGTCGGTTCCCACATTATTTGGTCATCTTCGAACCGGATGACGGATTATTTGATCCTTTGAACCCACATTTGGTCATCTTAGTACCGGATGAACCAGTTAACCAGTGGATTCATTAAATAAACTAGTGCAGTGTGATTTAAACAAAAGCCAGCAGTCAAAGACGGCAGCGTAGCCTCGTGGGAGCTCAGGAGCCTCCCTCAGCCCAGATCAGCTTCGTCAGCGGTTTCATGTACACCCACAGATTTGGTGGCGTGTTATTCTGTGAAATGACAGCGCTAATATAGAAGCCAGCCAAATTAGTGACTGTGTCTTCGCGATATTGTTCACGGATTTCGTGGTGTTACATTTCGCGAGAGATTATCTACGAATTTTGTGGACTTTATTTCGCGAGGTCACTAATAATATTTAATACTTCTAGATAATATTAGAAGTTTCATAGAGGCTAATTAAGAGGCTATTATCAATAATTGTGTATATTATTTCTCCAAAATAGAGAATTATTTAATATATATTGCACTAGTGATCACAGTATAATATTTACTAATTGCCAACCCACAACAGGGTAGGATATGACTAGTTGAACTATTATTGTTCATCCTAGTCCCATTATTACCATAGTCAGTTGTACTATATTGATCAACCTAACACCATTAATGAATGGTGCAGACCCTATTTTGGGTGTAATTTTTATCAACTCAAGTTGAGTTGTGTATATATAATAATTTACTTATGATCATTACACCTTTGAGTGATTAATTAGTGTCTCTACCATCCTAGGGTGATATAGAGAGCTAACCTAAAGGTACTTCCAGTGACACTGGTTTATCACTCAAATCATTAGTGTGTATGATTGTATATATATAATGTGTATTAATTTTAAGTGCTAACCTCTAGTAGAGGTAGGATTATTGCCTAGTGAGTGCATTTTACCCTAGGCTACCATTAGTGTTTGTTCAGTATTATGAGCAGCCCAAGTACAAGTCCCACAAGGCTTTACCAACTAGCCAGTATGGATAATGCAGGGAGAATGAAAAGAACCCTTGCAGGTCTTAAAGGCCACTTAACAAGACAGATCAAGAAATGTGAAGATTTGTCACAACAATCAACAGTTGATTATGCTGACCTGGAAAGCTATTATCAAGCAGCTACAGGTAAATTTGAGCAAATCAAATGTCAAATAGCAACATATGTGGCTGAACTTGCCAACACTAATTTATCAGAAACAGAAATAGACGACATTATGGTTGATCTTGCGAATTATGAAGATCACACTCAGGCCACGTTACAGCCTTATGTCAAATTAATTGCCCAGAACAAGGCAACAGCAACAACAACAACAGTTGCATCTAATACGAGTCAAGCAGAAGCTCGACTCCCTCCAATTAATTTACCCACTTTCTCAGGAAAAGATGAGGAAGATTGGGACGAATTTTGGAACAAATTCGTTGACCTTGTAGACTCAAAACAATCTTTACCAAAGAGTAGTAAATTTTCTTATTTGCAAGGCCAATTATCAGGTGAGGCTAAAACAGTAGTATCCCATCTGAGATTAACTAATGACGGCTATGATCTGGCAGTAAAACTCCTCAAGGATAATTATGCTGATCCAGAAGTAAGAACATCACATTTAGTTCATGAGCTGTTGCATTTACCCCCACCGGAGGCTTCAGCTGATTCACTCCAAGTCTTCAAGCTGGAGGTAGAATCATTGATCAATGCCCTCAGCCTGACAGCAGATACAAACGGGGCTGAGTGGGTCTTGAAAATAATTGTCCAGGAGAAAATACCTAGGGACATATTGAGACAAATGAGTGCTCATTACAATAAAAGCATCTTATCCATGAATGAAATATCTGAAGGTTTAAAGTCAGTAGTTCATCAATTACGAACACATGACAAATTAAAACCACCAAGTAAACCCTCAGAAACCAATAATAGTAAACCACAGAGTACCAAAGGTACTCCAAATCAATCTAGACAATATAATTCAACACCAAAGTGGAACAGTAGCAGTGTGGGCGTATATGCAGTGGGACCCTCCAAGCCTATAGTTACTGTGTCACCCAAGAACGTGACACCAAAGGGTACTGGAAGCTATGGAACATGTTTGTTCTGCAATGAGAAACATTCAATGTACCACTGCTCTAATTTTCCTGATAGTGACGCCCGTATTGAGCGACTCAAAGATTTGCAACATTGCACGAGGTGCCTCAGGAAACATAACATCAACGACTGTGATACCCAATTACACATCTGTAATAGGTGTAACAAAGGTCAGCACCATGCAGCATTGTGCAGAGACACCAAAACAACGTCTCCAAACCCCAAGGTGGAAGATAGCATTCCCACCTCAGTACAGTACTGCAAGGTGCAACAAACAAAGAGTGTCCAATCGGCAAAGTCTAAAGGTAATACGACTTTGCCTACTGCCCAAATTACCATCCTGAATAAGAGGGCCAAGGTCCATACCCGTGGGTTGTTTGACCAAGGATCCCAGAGAACATTTGTCACTAAAAAGTTGGCAGATGAACTACAATTAAGGCCTGTAGCCCAGATGTCATTCAATATCTCAGGGTTTGTAACAGATGCAGGACCTCAAGTCTACCAGGTGGTACAACCATCAGTACGTTTAGGCAGGTACGTCTGTCGAGTACAAGCCATTGTGGT
>NW_027189148.1:1762238-1781471 GCF_040958095.1 Procambarus clarkii | reverse complement strand
TGAGTCACATTTTGCACAAACTCCCCTGCAGTTTTCAAAATATCCCAAATATCCCAATTTCGAGGCCTGCGCCATATTTTGGAGTCAAATTCTGGCTCTCTGCAGGTATTCGCAGTTTGAAATTGCGACTTTTTTATACCTAACATATGCCAAATACTGAAAGCGGCGTTTGGTCACATTTGTCCCAAACCTCCCTGAAGTTTTCAAAATATCCAAAATATCCCAACTTCGAGGCCTGAGCCATATTTTGGAGCCAAATTCTTGCTCTCAGCACGTATTCGCAGTTTGAAATTACGACTTATTATACCCAACATATGCCAAGTCCTGAAAGCGGCAGTGAGTCACATTTTGCACAAACTCCCCTGCAGTTTTCAAAATATCCCAAACATCTCAATTTCGAGGCCTGAGCCATATTATGGAGCCAAATTTCTGACTCTCTGCTCGTATTCGCAGTTTGAAATTGCGACTTTTTTATACCAACATATGCCATGTACTGAAAGCGGCGTTTGGTCACATTTGTCCCAAACCTCCCTGCAGTTTTCAAAGTATCCCAAACATCCCAATTTCGAGGCCTGAACCATAATTTGGAGCCAAATTCTGGCTCTCTGAACGTATTCGCAGTTTGATATTACGAATTTTTATACCCAACATATGCCAAGTCCTGAAAGCGGCAGTGAGTCACATTTTGCACAAACTCCCCTGCAGTTTTCAAAATATCCCAAACGTCTCATTTTCGAGGCCTGAGCCATATTTTGGAGCCAAATACTGGCTCTCTGCACGTATTCGCAGTTTGAAATTGCGACTTTTTTATACCCAACATATGTCAAGTACTGAAAGCGGCGTTTGGGTTCATATTTGTCCAAAAATCCCCTGCAGTTTTCAAAATATCCCAACTTCCCAATTTCGAGGCCTGAGTCATATTTTGGAGCAAATTCCTGGCTCTCTGCACGTATTCGCAGTTTGAAATTACCACTTTTTATTACCCAACATATGCCAAGTCCTGGAAAGCGGCAGTGAGTCACATTTTTCACAAACTCCCCTGCAGTTTCAAAATATTCCAAATATCCCAATTTCGAGGCTGATGCATATTATGGAGCCAAATTCTGGCTCTTTGCACATATTCGCAGTTTTGAAATTGCGACTTTTTTATACCAACATATGCCAAGTACTGAAAGCGGGCGTTTGGTCACATTTGTCCCAAACCTCCCTGCAGTTTCCAAAATATCCCATACATCCCAATTTCGAGGCCTGAGCCATAATTTGGAGCCAAATTTCTGGCTCTATGCACGTATTCGCAGTTTGATATTAAGAATTTTTATACGCAACCATTATGCCAAGTGCTCGAAAGCGGCAGTGAGTCACATTTTGCACAAACTCCCCTGCAGTTTTCAAATATCCCAAATATCCCAATTTCGAGGCCTGCGCCATATTTTGGAGTCAAATTCTGGCTCTCTGCAGGTATTCGCAGTTTGAAATTGCGACTTTTTTTATACCTAACATATGCAAATACTGAAAGCGGCGTTTGGTCACATTTGTCCCAAAACCTCCCTGAAGTTTTCAAAATATCCCAAATATCCCAACTTCGAGGCCTGAGCCATATTTTGGAGCCAAATTCTTGCTCTCAGCACGTATTCGCAGTTTGAAATTACGACTTTTTATACCCAACATTATGCCAAGTCCTGAAAGCGGCAGTGAGTCACATTTTGCACCAAACTCCCCTGCAGTTTTCAAAATATCCCAAACATCTCAATTCGAGGCCTGAGCCCTATTATGGAGCCAAATTCTGACTCTCTGCTCGTATTCGCAGTTTGAAATTGCGACTTTTTTATACCAACATATGCCATGTACTGAAAGCGGCGGTTTGGTCACATTTGTCCCAAACCTCCCTGCAGTTTTCAAAGTATCCCAAACATCCCAATTCGAGGCCTCCCTCTGAACCTATAATTTGGAGCCAAATTCTGGCTCTCTGAACGTATTCGCAGTTGATATTACAAATTTTTATACCCAACATATGCCAAGTTCTGAAAGCGGCAGTGAGTTACATTTTGCACAAACTCCCCTGCAGTTTTCAAAATATCCCCAACGTCCCCAATTTCGAGGCCTGAGCCATATTTTGGAGCCAAATTCTGGCTCTCTGCACGTATTCGCAGTTTGAAATTGCGAATTTTTTATACCCAACGTATGTCAAGTACTGATAGCGGCGTTTGGTCATATTTTGTCCCAAAATACCCTGCAGTTTTCCAAATATCCCAAACTTCCCAATTTCGAGGCCCGGAGTCATATTTTGGAGCCAAATTCTGGCTCTCTGCACGTATTCGCAGTTTGAAATTACCACTTTTTATACCCAACATATGCCAAGTCCTGAAAGCGGCAGTGAGTCACATTTTGCACGAACTCCCCTGCAGTTTTCAAAATATCCTAAATATCCCAATTTAGAGGCTGAGCCATATTATGGAGCCAAATTCTTGCTCTTTGCACGTATTCGCAGTTTGAAATTGCGACTTTTTTACACCAACATATGCCAAGTACTGAAAGCGGCGTTTGGTCACATTTGTCCCAAACCTCCCTGCAGTTTTCAAAATATCCCAAACATCCCAATTTCGAGGCCTGAACCATAATTTGGAGCCAAATTCTGGCTCTATGCACGTATTCGCAGTTTGATATTAAGAATTTTTATACCCAACATATGCCAAGTCCTGAAAGCGGCAGTGAGTCACATTTTGCACAAAATCCCCTGCAGTATTCGAAATATCCCAAATATCCCAATTTCGAGGCCTGAGCCATATTTTGGAGCCAAATTCAGGCTCTCTGCACGTATTCGCAGTTTGAAATTACGACTTTTTTATACCCAACATATGCGAAGTACTGAAAGCGGCGTTTGGTCACATTTGTCCCAAACCTTCCTGCAGTTTTCAAAATATCCCAAACATCCCAATATCGAGGCCTGAGCCATATTTTGCAGCCAAATTCTGGCTCTCTGCACGTATTCGCAGTTTGATATTACGAATTTTATACCCAACATATGCCAAGTCCTGAAAGTAGCAGTGAGTCACATTTTGCACAAACTCCCCTGCAGTTTTTGAAATATCCCAAATATCCCAATTTCGAGACCTGAGTCAAATTTTGGAGCCAAATTCTGAATCTCTGCACGTATTCGCAGTTTGAAATTGCGACTTTTTTATACCCAACATATGCCAAGTAATGAAAGCGGCAGTGAGTCACATTTTGTACAAACTCCCCTGCAGTTTTCGAAATATCCCAAATATTCCAATTTCGAGGACCTGAGCCATATTTTGGAGCCAAATTTTGGCTCTCTGCACTTATTCGCTGTTCGAAATTACATCTTTTTATACCCAACATATGCCAAGTTCTGAAAGCGGAGTTTGGACACATTTGTCCCAAACATCCCTGCAGTTTTCTAAATATCCCAATTTCGAGGCCTGAGCTATATTTTGGAGCCAAATTCTGGCTCTCTGCACGTATTCGCAGTTCGAAATTACGTCTTTTTATACCCAACATAAGCCAAGTACTGAAAGCGGCGTTTGGTCACATTTGTCCCAAACCTCCCCGCAGTTTTCAAAATATGCCAAATATCCCAATTTCGAGGCCTGAGCCATATTTTGGAGCCAAATTCTGGATCTTTGCACGTATTCGCAGTTTGATATTTCGACTTTTTATACCCAACATATGCCAAGTACTGAAAGCGGCAGTGAGTCACATTTTGCACAAACTCCCCTGCAGTTTTCAAAATATCCCAAACGTCCCAATTTCGAGGCCTGAGCCATATTTGGAGCCAAATTCTTGCTCTCTGCACGTATTCGCAGTTTGAAATTGCGACATTTTTAAATCAACATATGCCAAGTACTGAAAGCGGCGTTTGGTCACATTTGTCCCAAACCTCCCTTCAGTTTCCAAAATATCCCAAACATCCCAATTTCGAGGCCTGAGCCATAATTTGGAGCCAAATTCTGGCTCTATGCACGTATTCGCAGTTTGATATTAAGAATTTTTTATACCCAACATATGCCAAGTCCTGAAAGCGGCAGTGAGTCACATTTTGCACAAACTCTCCTGCAGTTTTCAAAATATCCCAAATATTCCAATTTCGAGGCCTGCGCCATATTTTGGAGTCAAATTCTGGCTCTCTGCACGTATTCGCAGTTTGAAATTGCGACTTTTTTATACCCAACATATGCCAAATACTGAAAGCGGCGTTTGGTCACATTTGTCCCAAACCTCCCTGCAGTTTTCAAAAATCCCAATATCCCAACTTCGAGGCCTGAGCCATATTTTGGAGCCAAATTCTTGCTCTCAGCACGTATTCGCAGTTTGAAATTACGACTTTTTATACCCAACATATGCCAAGTCCTGAAAGCGGCAGTGAATCACATTTTGCACAAACTCCCCTGCAGTTTTTCAAAATATCCCAAACATCTCAATTTCGAGGCCTGAGCCATATTATGGAGCCAAATTCTGGCTCTCTGCACGTATTCGCAGTCGAAATTACGTCTTTTTATACCCAACATAAGCCAAGTAGTGAAAGCGGCGTTTGGTCACATTTGTCCCAAACCTCCCCGCAGTTTTCAAAATATGCCAAATATCCCAATTTCGAGGCCTGAGCCATATTTTGGAGCCAAATTCTGGCTCTTTGCACGTATTCGCAGTTGAAATTGCGAATTTTTTATACCCAACATGTCAAGTACTGAAAGCGGCGTTTGGTCATATTTGTCCCAAACTCCCCTTCAGTTTTTCAAAGTATCCCAAATTTCCCAATTTCGAGGCCTGAGTCATATTTTGGAGCCAAATTCTGGCTCTCTGCACGTCTTCGCAGTTTGAAATTACCACGTTTTATACCCAACATATGCCAAGTCCTGAAAGCGGCAGTGAGTCACATTTTTCACAAACTCCCCTACAGTTTTCAAAATATTCCAAATATCCCAATATCGAGGCTGATCCATATTATGGAGCCAAATTCTGGCTCTTTGCACGTATTCACAGTTTTGAAATTGCGACTTTTTTATATCAACATATGCCAAGTACTGAAAGAGGCGTTGGTCACATTTGTCCCAAACCTCCCTTCAGTTTCCAAAATATCCCAAACATCCCAATTTCGAGGCCTGAGCCATAATTTGGAGCCAAATACTGGCTCTATGCACGTATTCGCAGTTTGATATTAAGAATTTTTATACCCAACATATGCCAAGTCCTGAAAGCGGCAGTGAGTCACATTTTGCACAAACTCTCCTGCAGTTTTCAAAATATCCCAAATATCCCAATTTTGAGGCCTGCGCCATATTTTGGAGTCAAATTCTGGCTCTCTGCACGTATTCGCAGTTTGAAATTGCGACTTTTTTATACCCAACATACGCCAAATACTGAAAGCGGCGTTTGGTCACATTTGTCCCAAACCTCCCTGCAGTTTTCAAAATATCCCAAATATCCCAACTTCGAGGCCTGAGCCATATTTTGGAGCCAAATTCTTGCTCTCAGCACGTATTCGCAGTTTGAAATTACGACTTTTTATACCCAACATATGCCAAGTCCTGAAAGCGGCAGTGAATCACATTTTGCACAAACTCCCCTGCAGTTTTCAAAATATCCCAAACATCTCAATTTCGAGGCCTGAGCCATATTATGGAGCCAAATTCTGACTCTCTGCTCGTATTCGCAGTTTGAAATTGCGACTTTTTTATACCAACATATGCCATGTACTGAAAGCGGCGTTTGGTCACATTTGTCCCAAACCTCCCTGCAGTTTTCAAAGTATCCCAAACATCCCAATTTCGAGGCCTGAACCATAATTTGGAGCCAAATTCTGGCTCTCTGAACGTATTCGCAGTTTGATATTACGAATTTTTATACCCAACATATGCCAAGTTCTGAAAGCAGCAGTGAGTTACATTTTGCACAAACTCCCCTGCAGTTTTCAAAATATCCCAAACGTCTCATTTTCGAGGCCTGAGCCATATTTTGGAGCCAAATACTGGCTCTCTGCACGTATTCGCAGTTTGAAATTGCGACTTTTTTTATACCCAACATATGTCAAGTACTGAAAGCGGCGTTTGGTCATATTTGTCCAAAAATCCCCTGCAGTTTTCAAAATATCCCAAACTTCCCAATTTCGAGGCCTGAGTCATATTTTGGAGCCAAATTCTGGCTCTCTGCACGTATTCGCAGTTTGAAATTACCACTTTTTATACCCAACATATGCCAAGTCCTGAAAGCGGCAGTGAGTCACATTTTTCACAAACTCCCCTGCAGTTTCAAAATATTCCAAATATCCCAATTTCGAGGCTGATGCATATTATGGAGCCAAATTCTGGCTCTTTGCACATATTCGCAGTTTGAAATTGCGACTTTTTTATACCAACATATGCCAAGTACTGAAAGCGGCGTTTGGTCACATTTGTCCCAAACCTCCCTGCAGTTTCCAAAATATCCCATACATCCCAATTTCGAGGCCTGAGCCATAATTTGGAGCCAAATTCTGGCTCTATGCACGTATTCGCAGTTTGATATTAAGAATTTTTATACGCAACATATGCCAAGTCCTGAAAGCGGCAGTGAGTCACATTTTGCACAAACTCCCCTGCAGTTTTCAAAATATCCCAAATATCCCAATTTCGAGGCCTGCGCCATATTTTGGAGTCAAATTCTGGCTCTCTGCAGGTATTCGCAGTTTGAAATTGCGACTTTTTTATACCTAACATATGCCAAATACTGAAAGCGGCGTTTGGTCACATTTGTCCCAAACCTCCCTGAAGTTTTCAAAATATCCCAAATATCCCAACTTCGAGGCCTGAGCCATATTTTGGAGCCAAATTCTTGCTCTCAGCACGTATTCGCAGTTTGAAATTACGACTTTTTATACCCAACATATGCCAAGTCCTGAAAGCGGCAGTGAGTCACATTTTGCACAAACTCCCCTGCAGTTTTCAAAATATCCCAAACATCTCAATTTCGAGGCCTGAGCCATATTATGGAGCCAAATTCTGACTCTCTGCTCGTATTCGCAGTTTGAAATTGCGACTTTTTTATACCAACATATGCCATGTACTGAAAGCGGCGTTTGGTCACATTTGTCCCAAACCTCCCTGCAGTTTTCAAAGTATCCCAAAATCCCAATTTCGAGGCCTCTGAA
This sequence comes from Procambarus clarkii, assembly GCF_040958095.1. Taxonomy (NCBI): domain Eukaryota; kingdom Metazoa; phylum Arthropoda; class Malacostraca; order Decapoda; family Cambaridae; genus Procambarus; species Procambarus clarkii. Next base: position 1,774,330 of record NW_027189148.1, on the reverse strand, counting down.
CCATAATTTGGAGCCAAATTCTGGCTCTCTGAACGTATTCGCAGTTTGATATTACAAATTTTTATACCCAACATATGCCAAGTTCTGAAAGCGGCAGTGAGTTACATTTTGCACAAACTCCCCTGCAGTTTTCAAAATATCCCAAACGTCCCAATTTCGAGGCCTGAGCCATATTTTGGAGCCAAATTCTGGCTCTCTGCACGTATTCGCAGTTTGAAATTGCGAATTTTTTATACCCAACGTATGTCAAGTACTGATAGCGGCGTTTGGTCATATTTGTCCCAAAATACCCTGCAGTTTTTCCAAATATCCCAAACTTCCCAATTTCGAGGCCCGAGTCATATTTTGGAGCCAAATTCTGGCTCTCTGCACGTATTCGCAGTTTGAAATTACCACTTTTTATACCCAACATATGCCAAGTCCTGAAAGCGGCAGTGAGTCACATTTTGCACGAACTCCCCTGCAGTTTTCAAAATATCCTAAATATCCCAATTTAGAGGCTGAGCCATATTATGGAGCCAAATTCTTGCTCTTTGCACGTATTCGCAGTTTGAAATTGCGACTTTTTTACACCAACATATGCCAAGTACTGAAAGCGGCGTTTGGTCACATTTGTCCCAAACCTCCCTGCAGTTTTTCAAAATATCCCAAACATCCCAATTTCGAGGCCTGAACCATAATTTGGAGCCAAATTCTGGCTCTATGCACGTATTCGCAGTTTGATATTAAGAATTTTTATACCCAACATATGCCAAGTCCTGAAAGCGGCAGTGAGTCACATTTTGCACAAAATCCCCTGCAGTATTCGAAATATCCCAAATATCCCAATTTCGAGGCCTGAGCCATATTTTGGAGCCAAATTCAGGCTCTCTGCACGTATTCGCAGTTTGAAATTACGACTTTTTTATACCCAACATATGCGAAGTACTGAAAGCGGCGTTTGGTCACATTTGTCCCAAACCTTCCTGCAGTTTTCAAAATATCCCAAACATCCCAATATCGAGGCCTGAGCCATATTTTGCAGCCAAATTCTGGCTCTCTGCACGTATTCGCAGTTTGATATTACGAATTTTATACCCAACATATGCCAAGTCCTGAAAGTAGCAGTGAGTCACATTTTGCACAAACTCCCCTGCAGTTTTTGAAATATCCCAAATATCCCAATTTCGAGACCTGAGTCAAATTTTGGAGCCAAATTCTGAATCTCTGCACGTATTCGCAGTTTGAAATTGCGACTTTTTTATACCCAACATATGCCAAGTAATGAAAGCGGCAGTGAGTCACATTTTGTACAAACTCCCCTGCAGTTTTCGAAATATCCCAAATATTCCAATTTCGAGGCCTGAGCCATATTTTGGAGCCAAATTTTGGCTCTCTGCACTTATTCGCTGTTCGAAATTACATCTTTTTATACCCAACATATGCCAAGTTCTGAAAGCGGAGTTTGGACACATTTGTCCCAAACATCCCTGCAGTTTTCTAAATATCCCAATTTCGAGGCCTGAGCTATATTTTGGAGCCAAATTCTGGCTCTCTGCACGTATTCGCAGTTCGAAATTACGTCTTTTTATACCCAACATAAGCCAAGTACTGAAAGCGGCGTTTGGTCACATTTGTCCCAAACCTCCCCGCAGTTTTCAAAATATGCCAAATATCCCAATTTCGAGGCCTGAGCCATATTTTGGAGCCAAATTCTGGATCTTTGCACGTATTCGCAGTTTGATATTTCGACTTTTTATACCCAACATATGCCAAGTACTGAAAGCGGCAGTGAGTCACATTTTGCACAAACTCCCCCGCAGTTTTCAAAATATCCCAAACGTCCCAATTTCGAGGCCTGAGCCATATTTTGGAGCCAAATTCTTGCTCTCTGCACGTATTCGCAGTTTGAAATTGCGACATTTTTAAATCAACATATGCCAAGTACTGAAAGCGGCGTTTGGTCACATTTGTCCCAAACCTCCCTTCAGTTTCCAAAATATCCCAAACATCCCAATTTCGAGGCCTGAGCCATAATTTGGAGCCAAATTCTGGCTCTATGCACGTATTCGCAGTTTGATATTAAGAATTTTTATACCCAACATATGCCAAGTCCTGAAAGCGGCAGTGAGTCACATTTTGCACAAACTCTCCTGCAGTTTTCAAAATATCCCAAATATTCCAATTTCGAGGCCTGCGCCATATTTTGGAGTCAAATTCTGGCTCTCTGCACGTATTCGCAGTTTGAAATTGCGACTTTTTTATACCCAACATATGCCAAATACTGAAAGCGGCGTTTGGTCACATTTGTCCCAAACCTCCCTGCAGTTTTCAAAAATCCCAAATATCCCAACTTCGAGGCCTGAGCCATATTTTGGAGCCAAATTCTTGCTCTCAGCACGTATTCGCAGTTTGAAATTACGACTTTTTATACCCAACATATGCCAAGTCCTGAAAGCGGCAGTGAATCACATTTTGCACAAACTCCCCTGCAGTTTTCAAAATATCCCAAACATCTCAATTTCGAGGCCTGAGCCATATTATGGAGCCAAATTCTGGCTCTCTGCACGTATTCGCAGTTCGAAATTACGTCTTTTTATACCCAACATAAGCCAAGTAGTGAAAGCGGCGTTTGGTCACATTTGTCCCAAACCTCCCCGCAGTTTTCAAAATATGCCAAATATCCCAATTTCGAGGCTTGAGCCATATTTTGGAGCCAAATTCTGGCTCTTTGCACGTATTCGCAGTTTGAAATTGCGAATTTTTTATACCCAACATGTCAAGTACTGAAAGCGGCGTTTGGTCATATTTGTCCCAAACTCCCCTTCAGTTTTCAAAGTATCCCAAATTTCCCAATTTCGAGGCCTGAGTCATATTTTGGAGCCAAATTCTGGCTCTCTGCACGTCTTCGCAGTTTGAAATTACCACGTTTTATACCCAACATATGCCAAGTCCTGAAAGCGGCAGTGAGTCACATTTTGCACAAACTCTCCTGCAGTTTTCAAAATATCCCAAATATCCCAATTTTGAGGCCTGCGCCATATTTTGGAGTCAAATTCTGGCTCTCTGCACGTATTCGCAGTTTGAAATTGCGACTTTTTTATACCCAACATACGCCAAATACTGAAAGCGGCGTTTGGTCACATTTGTCCCAAACCTCCCTGCAGTTTTCAAAATATCCCAAATATCCCAACTTCGAGGCCTGAGCCATATTTTGGAGCCAAATTCTTGCTCTCAGCACGTATTCGCAGTTTGAAATTACGACTTTTTATACCCAACATATGCCAAGTCCTGAAAGCGGCAGTGAATCACATTTTGCACAAACTCCCCTGCAGTTTTCAAAATATCCCAAACATCTCAATTTCGAGGCCTGAGCCATATTATGGAGCCAAATTCTGACTCTCTGCTCGTATTCGCAGTTTGAAATTGCGACTTTTTTATACCAACATATGCCATGTACTGAAAGCGGCGTTTGGTCACATTTGTCCCAAACCTCCCTGCAGTTTTCAAAGTATCCCAAACATCCCAATTTCGAGGCCTGAACCATAATTTGGAGCCAAATTCTGGCTCTCTGAACGTATTCACAGTTTGATATTACGAATTTTTATACCCAACATATGCCAAGTTCTGAAAGCAGCAGTGAGTTACATTTTGCACAAACTCCCCTGCAGTTTTCAAAATATCCCAAACGTCCCAATTTCGAGGCCTGAGCCATATTTTGGAGCCAAATTCTGGCTCCCTGCACGTATTCGCAGTTTGAAATTGCGACTTTTTTATACCCAACATATGTCAAGTACTGAAAGCGGCGTTTGGTCATATTTGTCCCAAAATACCCTGCAGTTTTCAAAATATCCCAAACTTTCCAATTTCGAGGCCCGAGTCATATTTTGGAGCCAAATTCTGGCTCTCTGCACGTATTCGCAGTTTGAAATTACCACTTTTTATACCCAACATATGCCAAGTTCTGAAAGCGGCAGTGAGTTAAATTTTGCACAAACTCCCCTACAGTTTTCAAAATATCCCAAACGTCCCAATTTCGAGGCCTGAGTCATATTTTGGAGCCAAATTCTGGCTCTCTGCACGTATTCGCAGTTTGAAATTACGACTTTTTATACCCAACATATGCCAAGTCCTGAAAGCGGCAGTGAGTCACACTTTGCACAAACTCACCTGCAGTTTTCGAAATATCCCAAATATTCCAATTTCGAGGCCTGAGCCAAATTTTGGAGCCAAATTCTGGTTCTTTGCACGTATTCGCAGTTTGAAATTACGACTTTTTTTATACCCAACATATGCGAAGTACTGAAAGCGGCGTTTGGTCACATTTGTCCCAAACCTTCCTGCAGTTTTCAAAATATCCCAAACATCCCAATATCGAGGCCTGAGCCATATTTTGCAGCCAAATTCTGGCTCTCTGCACGTATTCGCAGTTTGATATTACGAATTTTATACCCAACATATGCCAAGTCCTGAAAGTAGCAGTGAGTCACATTTTGCACAAACTCCCCTGCAGTTTTTGAAATATCCCAAATATCCCAATTTCGAGACCTGAGTCAAATTTTGGAGCCAAATTCTGAATCTCTGCACGTATTCGCGGTTTGAAATTGCGACTTTTTTATACCCAACATATGCCAAGTAATGAAAGCGGCAGTGAGTCACATTTTGTACAAACTCCCCTGCAGTTTTCGAAATATCCCAAATATTCCAATTTCGAGGCCTGAGCCATATTTTGGAGCCAAATTTTGGCTCTCTGCACTTATTCGTTGTTCGAAATTACATCTTTTTATACCCAACATATGCCAAGTTCTGAAAGCGGAGTTTGGAAACATTTGTCCCAAACATCCCTGCAGTTTTCTAAATATCCCAATTTCGAGGCCTGAGCTATATTTTGGAGCCAAATTCTGGCTCTCTGCACGTATTCGCAGTTCGAAATTACGTCTTTTTATACCCAACATAAGCCAAGTACTGAAAGCGGCGTTTGGTCACATTTGTCCCAACCTCCCCGCAGTTTTCAAATATGCCAAATATCCCAATTTCGAGGCCTGAGCCATATTTTGGAGCCAAATTCTGGCTCTTTGCACGTATTCGCAGTTTGATATTTCGACTTTTTATACCCAACATATGCCAAGTACTGAAAGCGGCAGTGAGTCACATTTTGCACAAACTCCCCTGCAGTTTTCAAAATATCCCAAACGTCCCAATTTCGAGGCCTGAGCCATATTTTGGAGCCAAATTCTTGCTCTCTGCACGTATTCGCAGTTTGAAATTGCGACTTTTTTATACCCAACATATGTCAAGTACTGAAAGCGGCGTTTGGTCATATTTGTCCCAAACTCCCCTGCAGTTTTCAAAATATCCCAAATTTCCCAATTTCGAGGCCTGAGTCATATTTTGGAGCCAAATTCTGGCTCTCTGCACGTCTTCGCAGTTTGAAATTACCACGTTTTATACCCAACATATGCCAAGTCCTGAAAGCGGCAGTGAGTCACATTTTGCACAAACTCCCCTGCAGTTTTCAAAATATCCCAAATTTCACCATTTCGAGACCTGAGTCATATTTTGGAGCCAAATTCTTGCTCTCTGCACGTCTTCGCAGTTTGAAATTACCACGTTTTATACCCAACATATGCCAAGTCCTGAAAGCGGCAGTGAGTCACATTTTTCACAAACTCCCCTGCAGTTTTCAAAATATTCCAAATATCCCAATATCGAGGCTGATCCATATTATGGAGCCAAATTCTGGCTCTTTGCACGTATTCGCAGTTTGAAATTGCGACATTTTTAAATCAACATATGCCAAGTACTGAAAGCGGCGTTTGGTCACATTTGTCCCAAACCTCCCTTCAGTTTCCAAAATATCCCAAACATCCCAATTTCGAGGCCTGAGCCATAATTTGGAGCCAAATTCTGGCTCTATGCACGTATTCGCAGTTTGATATTAAGAATTTTTTATACCCAACATATGCCAAGTCCTGAAAGCGGCAGTGAGTCACATTTTGCACAAACTCTCCTGCAGTTTTCAAAATATCCCAAATATTCCAATTTCGAGGCCTGCGCCATATTTTGGAGTCAAATTCTGGCTCTCTGCACGTATTCGCAGTTTGAAATTGCGACTTTTTTATACCCAACATATGCCAAATACTGAAAGCGGCGTTTGGTCACATTTGTCCCAAACCTCCCTGCAGTTTTCAAAAAATCCCAAATATCCCAACTTCGAGGCCTGAGCCATATTTTGGAGCCAAATTCTTGCTCTCAGCACGTATTCGCAGTTTGAAATTACGACTTTTTATACCCAACATATGCCAAGTCCTGAAAGCGGCAGTGAATCACATTTTGCACAAACTCCCCTGCAGTTTTCAAAATATCCCAAACATCTCAATTTCGAGGCCTGAGCCATATTATGGAGCCAAATTCTGGCTCTCTGCACGTATTCGCAGTTCGAAATTACGTCTTTTTATACCCAACATAAGCCAAGTAGTGAAAGCGGCGTTTGGTCACATTTGTCCCAAACCTCCCCGCAGTTTTCAAAATATGCCAAATATCCCAATTTCGAGGCCTGAGCCATATTTTGGAGCCAAATTCTGGCTCTTTGCACGTATTCGCAGTTTGAAATTGCGAATTTTTTATACCCAACATATGTCAAGTACTGAAAGCGGCGTTTGGTCATATTTGTCCCAAAACTCCCCTTCAGTTTTCAAAGTATCCCAAATTTCCCAATTTCGAGGCCTGAGTCATATTTTGGAGCCAAATTCTGGCTCTCTGCACGTCTTCGCAGTTTGAAATTACCACGTTTTATACCCAACATATGCCAAGTCCTGAAAGCGGCAGTGAGTCACATTTTGCACAAACTTCCCTGCAGTTTTCAAAATATCCCAAATTTCCAAATTTCGAGGCCTGAGTCATATTTTGGAGCCAAATTCTGGCTCTCTGCACGTCTTCGCAGTTTGAAATTACCACGTTTTATACCCAACATATGCCAAGTCCTGAAAGCGGCAGTGAGTCACATTTTTCACAAACTCCCCTACAGTTTTCAAAATATTCCAAATATCCAATATCGAGGCTGATCCATATTATGGAGCCAAATTCTGGCTCTTTGCACGTATTCACAGTTTGAAATTGCGACTTTTTTATATCAACATATGCCAAGTACTGAAAGAGGCGTTTGGTCACATTTGTCCCAAACCTCCCTTCAGTTTCCAAATATCCCAAACATCCCAATTTCGAGGCCTGAGCCATAATTTGGAGCCAAATGCTGGCTCTATGCACGTATTCGCAGTTTGATATTAAGAATTTTTATACCCAACATATGCCAAGTCCTGAAAGCGGCAGTGAGTCACATTTTGCACAAACTCTCCTGCAGTTTTCAAATATCCCAAATATCCCAATTTTGAGGCCTGCGCCATATTTTGGAGTCAAATTCTGGCTCTCTGCCACGTATTCGCAGTTTGAAATTGCGACTTTTTTTATACCCAACATACGCCAAATACTGAAAGCGGCGTTTGGTCACATTTGTCCCAAACCTCCCTGCAGTTTTCAAAGTATCCCAAACATCCCCAATTTCGAGGCCTCTGAACCATAATTTGGAGCCAAATTCTGGCTCTCTGAACGTATTCGCAGTTTGATATTACGAATTTTTTATAACCCAACATATGCCAAGTTCTGAAAGCGGCAGTGAGTTACATTTTGCACAAACTCCCCTGCAGTTTTCAAATATCCCAAACGTCCCAATTTCGAGGCCTGAGCCATATTTTGGAGCCAAATTCTGGCTCCCTGCACGTATTCGCAGTTTGAAATTGCGACTTTTTTTATACCCAACATATGTCAAGTACTGAAAGCGGCGTTTTGGTCATATTTGTCCCAAAATACCCTGCAGTTTTCAAAATATCCCAAACGTCCCAATTTCGAGGCCTGAGTCATATTTTGGAGCCAAATTCTGGCTCTCTGCACGTATTCGCAGTTTGAAATTACGACTTTTTATACCCAACATATGCCAAGTCCTGAAAGCGGCAGTGAGTCACACTTTGCACAAACTCACCTGCAGTTTTCGAAATATCCCAAATATTCCAATTTCGAGGCCTGAGCCAAATTTTGGAGCCAAATTCTGGCTCTTTGCACGTATTCGCAGTTTGAAATTACGACTTTTTTTATACCCAACATATGCGAAGTACTGAAAGCGGCGTTGGTCACATTTGTCCCAAACCTTCCTGCAGTTTTCAAAATATCCCAAACATCCCAATATCGAGGCCTGAGCTATATTTTCCAGCCAAATTCTGGCTCTCTGCACGTATTCGCAGTTTGATATTACGAATTTTATACCCAACATATGCCAAGTCCTGAAAGCGGCAGTGAGTCACATTTTGCACAAACTCTCCTGCAGTTTTCAAAATATCCCAAATATTCCAATTTCGAGGCCTGCGCCATATTTTGGAGTCAAATTCTGGCTCTCTGCACGTATTCGCCAGTTTGAAATTGCGACTTTTTTTATACCCAACATATGCCAAATACTGAAAGCGGCGTTTTGGTCACATTTGTCCCAAACCTCCCTGCAGTTTTCAAAAAATCCCAAATATCCCAACTTCGAGGCCTGAGCCATATTTTGGAGCCAAATTCTTGCTCTCAGCACGTATTCGCAGTTTGAAATTACGACTTTTTATACCCCAACATATGCCAAGTCCTGGAAAGCGGCAGTGAATCACAATTTGCACAAACTCCCCTGCAGTTTTCAAAATATCCCAAACATCTCAATTTCGAGGCCTGAGCCATATTATGGAGCCAAATTCTGACTCTCTGCTCGTATTCGCAGTTTGAAATTGCGACTTTTTTTATACCAACATATGCCATGTACTGAAAGCGGCGTTTGGTCACATTTGTCCCAAACCTCCCTGCAGTTTTCAAAGTATCCCAACATCCCAATTTCGAGGCCTGAACCATAATTTGGAGCCAAATTCTGGCTCTCTGAACGTATTCGCAGTTTGATATTACGAATTTTTATACCCAACATATGCCAAGTTCTGAAAGCGGCAGTGAGTTACATTTTGCACAAACTCCCCTGCAGTTTTCAAAATATCCCAAACGTCCCAATTTCGAGGCCTGAGCCATATTTTGGAGCCAAATTCTGGCTCCCTGCACGTATTCCGCAGTTTGAAATTGCGACTTTTTTTATACCCAACATATGTCAAGTACTGAAAGCGGCGTTTGGTCATATTTGTCCCAAAATACCCTGCAGTTTTCAAAATATCCCAAACTTTCCAATTTCGAGGCCCGAGTCATATTTTGGAGCCAAATTCTGGCTCTCTGCACGTATTCGCAGTTTGAAATTACCACGTTTTATACCCAACATATGCCAAGTTCTGAAAGCGGCAGTGAGTTAAATTTTGCACAAACTCCCCTACAGTTTTCAAAATATCCCAAACGTCCCAATTTCGAGGCCTGAGTCATATTTTGGAGCCAAATTCTGGCTCTCTGCACGTATTCGCAGTTTGAAATTACGACTTTTTATACCCAACATATGCCAAGTCCTGAAAGCGGCAGTGAGTCACACTTTGCACAAACTCACCTGCAGTTTTCGAAATATCCCAAATATTCCAATTTCGAGGCCTGAGCCAAATTTTGGAGCCAAATTCTGGCTCTTTGCACGTATTCGCAGTTTGAAATTACGACTTTTTATACCCAACATATGCGAAGTACTGAAAGCGGCGTTTGGTCACATTTGTCCCAAACCTTCCTGCAGTTTTCAAAATATCCCAAACATCCCAATATCGAGGCCTGAGCTATATTTTCCAGCCAAATTCTGGCTCTGTGCACGTATTCGCAGTTTGATATTACGAATTTTATACCCAACATATGCCAAGTCCTGAAAGCGGCAGTGAGTCACATTTTGCACAAACTCACCTGCAGTTTTCGAAATATCCCAAATATCCCAATTTCGACACCTGAGCCAAATTTTGGAGCCAAATTCTGGATCTCTGCACGTATTCGCAGTTTGAAATTGCGACTTTTTTATACCCAACATATGCCAAGTAATGAAAGCATCAGTGAGTCACATTTTGCACAAACTCCCCTGCAGTTTTCGAAATATCCCAAATATTCCAATTTCGAGGCCTGAGCCATATTTTGGAGCCAAATTTTGGCTCTCTGCACGTATTCACTGCTCGAAATTACATCTTTTTATACCCAACATATGCCAAGTTCTGAAAGCGGCGTTTGGACATATTTGTCCCAAACATCCCTGCAGTTTTCAAAATATCCCAAATATCCCAATTTCGAGGCCTGATCCATATTTTGGAGCCAAATTCTGGCTCTCTGCACGTATTCGCAGTTCGAAATTACGTCTTTTTATACCCAACATATGCCAAGTACTGAAAGCGGCGTTTGGTCACATTTGTCCCAAACCTCTCCGCAGTTTTTCAAAATATGCCAAATATCCCAATTTCGAGGCCTGAGCCATATTTTGGAGCCAAATTCTGGCTCTCTGCACGTATTCGCAGTTTGAAATTGCGACTTTTTATACCCAACATACGCCCAAATACTGAAGCGGCGTTTGGTCACATTTGTCCCAAACCTCCCTGCAGTTTTCAAAATATCCCAAATATCCCAACTTCGAGGCCTGAGCCATATTTTGGAGCCAAATTCTTGCTCTCAGCACGTATTCGCAGTTTGAAATTACGACTTTTTATACCCAACATATGCCAAGTCCTGAAAGCGGCAGTGAATCACATTTTGCACAAACTCCCCTGCAGTTTTCAAATATCCCAAACATCTCAATTTCGAGGCCTGAGCCATATTTTGGAGCCAAATTCTGGCTCCCTGCACGTATTCGCAGTTTGAAATTGCGACTTTTTTATACCCAACATATGTCAAGTACTGAAAGCGGCGTTTGGTCATATTTGTCCCAAATACCCTGCAGTTTTCAAAATATCCCAAACGTCCCAATTTCGAGGCCTGAGTCATATTTTGGAGCCAAATTCTGGCTCTCTGCACGTATTCGCAGTTTGAAATTACGACTTTTTATACCCAACATATGCCAAGTCCTGAAAGCGGCAGTGAGTCACACTTTGCACAAACTCACCTGCAGTTTTCGAAATATCCCAAATATTCCAATTTCGAGGCCTGAGCCAAATTTTGGAGCCAAATTCTGGCTCTTTGCACGTATTCGCAGTTTGAAATTACGACTTTTTTATACCCAACATATGCGAAGTACTGAAAGCAGCGTTTGGTCACATTTGTCCCAAACCTTCCTGCAGTTTTCAAAATATCCCAAACATCCCAATATCGAGGCCTGAGCTATATTTTCCAGCCAAATTCTGGCTCTCTGCACGTATTCGCAGTTTGATATTACGAATTTTATACCCAACATATGCCAAGTCCTGAAAGCGGCAGTGAGTCACATTTTGCACAAACTCACCTGCAGTTTTCGAAATATCCCAAATATTCCAATTTCGAGGCCTGAGCCATATTTTGGAGCCAAATTTTGGCTCTCTGCACGTATTCACTGTTCGAAATTACATCTTTTTATACCCAACATATGCCAAGTTCTGAAAGCGGCGTTTGGACACATTTGTCCCAAACATCCCTGCAGTTTTCAAAATATCCCAAATATCCCAATTTCGAGGCCTGAGCCATATTTTGGAGCCAAATTCTGGCTCTCTGCACGTATTCGCAGTTCGAAATTACGTCTTTTTATACCCAACATATGCCAAGTACTGAAAGCGGCGTTTGGTCACATTTGTCCCAAACCTCTCCGCAGTTTTCAAAATATGCCAAATATCCCAATTTCGAGGCCTGAGCCATATTTTGGAGCCAAATTCTGGCTCTTTGCACGTATTCGCAGTTTGATATTACGACTTTTTATACCCAACATATTCCAAGTACTGAAAAGCGGCAGTGAGTCACATTTTGCGCAAACTCCCCTGCAGTTTTCAAAATATCCCAAACGTCCCAATTTCGAGGCCTGAGCCATATTTTGGAGCCAAATTCTGGCTCTCTGCACGTATTCGCAGTTTGAAATTGCGACTTTTTTATACCCAACATATGTCAAGTACTGAAAGCGGCGTTTGGTCATATTTGTCCCAAACTCGCCTGCAGTTTTCAAAATATCCCAAATTTACCAATTT
>NW_027189148.1:1704771-1761738 GCF_040958095.1 Procambarus clarkii | reverse complement strand
TGACCAGACCACACACTAGAAATTGAAGAGACGACGACGTTTCGGTGCGTCCTGGACCATTCTCACAATCGACTTGAGAATGGTCCAGGACGGACCGAAACGTCGTCGTCTCTTCAATTTCTAGTGTGTGGTCTGGTCATCATAGATATTCTTCCTTTATATAAGTCTAGATATTCTTCCACTACATATGTAATATCCTTCTGTTAATATAAATCAGTTTTAAACACGAACTTCATCAAATTTCCATTTACTTTCTACAATTAAAAAACGATGGGTCTTATTTAGAAAAATTAACACACTTTTACAATAATTACTTAGGAAAAAAAAAAATCCGCAAATACACGAGTTTTTCAACAATTTCGTAAAACATTCATATCTTCTACACACGACACCACTTGTGTTTGATAGAAAAAAATGCCATCATGCGATTTTGATGACTTTGAAGGAAAGGTAAACAAAGAACTTATGTTACAATTTTGGCACGATTAATTTGGCATGAATGTGGATAAAACCTGTCATCTGGGCCTTACCTGGTGTAGTGGTGGTGAGGAAGAGTGCCAACAGATGGGCATACATGATGCCAACACCAACAGTTGTTTGGCTCCACTTTTTTTTTTTTTACGATCAAAGGATTTTCCGATGATGGCCACTATAAAGCACTGTCTGTCTCCCGCCACTGACCCCTCTCTCTCTGTGTTAGGTCAACCTGGCCTGGGGTCAGAGAGGGGGTCGTCACTGCTTAGGGGGTCAGAGAGGGGGTCGACACTGCTCAGGGGGTCAGAGAGGGGGTCGTCACTGCTTAGGGGGTCAGAGAGGGGGTCGACACTGCTTAGGGGGTCAGAGAGGGGGTCGTCACTGCTTAGGGGGTCAGAGAGGGGGTCGTCACTGCTTAGGGGGTCAGAGAGGGGGTCGTCACTGCTTAGGGGGTCAGAGAGGGGGTCGTCACTGCTTAGGGGGTCAGAGAGGGGGTCGTCACTGCTTAGGGGGTCAGAGAGGGGGTCGACACTGCTTAGGGGGTTAGAGAGGGGGTCGACACTGCTTAGGGGGTCAGAGAGGGGGTCCAGGCGGTCGGGGTTTTTACTATTTAAGGTCAGACTCGGAGTCCTTACTGGCTAGCCACTTTCAACAGGACTTGGTTACACCAGGACTGACCATCCACTCGCCGCACCACCTTTAGTAGGAGAAATTTCCTAAGATCCAAACGTTCAGTTTTGATATCTAATTAAAGGTCAATATCTCTTGCTCTCAAGGGTTTCTGTAGAGTTGATCAATTGTTTCAGAGATGAATATTACTCACGAGTAAACAAGTCAATTCTTGACTACGTAACTACAACAGTCTGTTTACTGAATACAATAGACAAATACAACACCAGGTAATAAGCTGAGAATGATTATCATCAGTGCTTGGATGCTAAATCACGTTAATTAATTATTCTATTTAACACTTGATCATTACTTTACCAAATTGGTTTTCTCCCTATTAGTAAAATAAAACTTTAAATTGTCGTCATAAGTTTCTGAGGTTAGGCTGTATCTCATCCTCATTGTTATCAGCGAGTCAATACCCCGCGAGCGTGAGGGGGAAGGAAGGCGTTGACGTTTATTAACAATCAGTAATGGTCGTATCACCAGAAGCTGTTGGGCTCAGCTGGTCCAGGTACGGAGCGGAGCGCTGTACACCCTCCCACCACGACGGCTGCAGCCACACTGACTCGTGCCTCCACCACACCGCTCCACCTCTCCACCTCACACCACCACAACTCATCCTATAAATTCATCATTAAATCCGCCTCTGAGAATTTCCTTTCCTCGGACAAACACAAAAATACAGTTATATTTCTACCGAATTCTCTTACGTTTAGGCACCTGGGAATACAGCGGCTCTCGTTAGTGATATAGAATTACTCCCCGACCATAGACGATGGGACAGCCAGCACAAACTGCCCAACTCCAGGCAAAACTATCAATATTGTTAGCATTTTTGAGCAATATTCCCACACGCAGGTTTCATGCAGACGAAGCGACAGCAATATTGCTAAATGACACGACGGAGCTAACCACAGCGCCTCGCCCAGCCACCAGTGTTCACCGCCACGTTATATTGGCAGGTGATAGTTAGTTTAGTTACCGGATCATTTTATATATTCGTCAGACTTTCTGAACTGTCCTTAATACGAAACCTCGACGCCAAATAAAATAATATTACGCATGTGCGTTGCTGAGCCACAACAACCTTCCATGTCCCCCAGTTCTCCCCACCATTCCCCCTTCACCCGTCTCCTCGGCCTCCCCACCATTCTCCACTCCACCTTCCCCTCTTCCTTCCCACCATGACCCACTCCCCTGTCCCTTTGTCTTCCCCACCATTACCCCCTCCCTTTTCCCTTCGTTCTTCCCACCATCTCTCACTTCCGTCCCCTCGTCCTCCCCACCATCTCTCACTTCCGTCCCCTCGTCCTCCCCACCATTCCCCACTCCCTCGTCCGATGCCTTCCCGAATGGTCTGATGTTCCCATCAGAAAATTGGGAACATCAAGTGATCTGATGTTCCCATCGCTGAAATATAAGAAAAACAGTTAAAAATGAATAGAAAATATTAAAAAAAAAACTATACTCACGAAATGAACGTTATGGTAAACAACACTGCTTAATTCCAACACAATTCACACAAAATAATTAAATCAAAAAGAAAATAAATCAAAATCTATGAAAATAAAATTGATCAATACTATCGGAAACATTAAAATGGAATTCGTGACATATTTAGTATAGCGTGCATGTTGCTATTATGTGCAACAGATGGCGCTGTTTTTAAAAAACGCATGTCGTTACCTGTCACAAGGGTGGCATCTATACAGTAGGTACATAAAATGACGCGCCTATTCGAATGCAACGTTGTGTCAAATTTTCAAAGCAATTGGCAAAGAGGTTTCGAAGATTTCCCTCATATGAAAAACACGTGGAAAACATTTTTTTTCAGAAAAAGTATATATATATATATATTATATATATATATATATATATATATATATATATATATATGTCGTACCTAGTAGCCAGAACTCACTTCTCAGCCTACTATTCAAGGCCCGATTTGCCTAATAAGCCAAGTTTTCATGAATTAATTGTTTTTCGACTACCTAACCTACCTAACCTAACCTAACCTAACTTTTTCGGCTACCTAACCAAACCTAACCTATAAAGATAGGTTAGGTTAGGTTAGGTAGGGTTGGTTAGGTTCGGTCATATATCTACGTTAATTTTAACTCCAGTAAAAAAAAATTGACCTCATACATAATGAAATGGGTAGCTTTATCATTTCATAGAAAAAAATTAGAGAAAATATATTAATTCAGGAAACTGGCTTATTAGCAAATCGGGCCTTGAATAGTAGGCCCAAAAGTGCGTTCTGGCTACTAGTACGAATATATATATATATATATATATATATAATATATATGTCGTACCTAGTAGCCAGAACGCACTTCTCAGCCTACTATGCAGGCCCGATTTGCCTAATAAGCCAAGTTTTCCTGAATTAATATATTTTCTCTAATTTTTTCTTATGAAAAGATAAAGCAACACATTTCGTTATGTATGAAGTCAATTTTATTTATTGGAGTTAAAATTAAAGTAGATATATGACCGAACCTAACCAACCTTACCTAACCTAACCCTAACCTAACCTATCTTTATAGGTTAGGTTAGGTTAGTAGCCCAAAAAGTTAGGTTAGGTTAGGTTAGGTAGGTTAGGTAGTCGAAAAACATTAATTCATGAAAACATGGCTTATTAGGCAAATCGGGCCTTGCATAGTAGGCTGAGAAGTGCGTTCTGGCTACTAGGTACGACATATATATATATATAGATATATATATATATATATATATATATATATATATATGTCGTACCTAGTAGCCAGAACTCACTTCTCAGCCTACTATTCAAGGCCGATTTGCCTAATAGCAAAGTTTTCCTGAATTAATATATTTACTATATTTTTTTTCTTATGAAATGATAAAGCTACCCTTTTCTCTATGTGTGAGGTCAATTTTTTTTATTGGAGTTAAAATTAACGTAGATATATGACCGAACCTAACCAACCCTACCTAACCTAACCTAACCTATATTTATAGGTAAGGTTAGGTTAGGTAGCCAAAAAGAGCTAGGTTAGGTTAGGTTAGGTAAGTTAGGTAGACGAAAAAAACATTAATTCATGAAAACTTGGCTTATTAGGCAAATCGGGCCTTGAATAGTAGGCTGAGAAGTGCGTTCTGGCTATTAGGTACGACATATATATATATATATATATATATATATATATATATATATATATATATATATATATATATATATATATATATATATATATATTATATTGTGACGGTAACGCGTTGGTGTTCGGCTGTTCAAAGCTAGGGGTATGGCCTCGTCACATAGTATTAAAAAAAATAGAAAATCTGGAACTTCGTCTGTGGTAAGGTAAGGAGAAGACACACAAAACACAAGTAAATTTTAACAATGAAATTTTAATTACGTTAAATAAACAAACATGAATAAAATGGACAAACAAATTCGTATAATAAAAATCAATCAAAATAATAAGAATAATTAAATGACACAATGAAAAGTTACGTTAAGACAAGTGAGCAAAATAACAAGAAGTGCAATAGACAAATAAATGAAAGGTGCTGGAATATTGGCTTTAAGCTATCACCTCTCTCAGTACACGTACGCCAAAGCTTACGTCTAGCAGGGAGAAATGTTAACTGTGTGAAAGCACGGAATATTCTGAGGACTGAGGTCGTGGCGGGCCCCAGACATCAAGTAGTATGGGGGGGTGGAGTGCAGTTGCAGCCCGACCGGCGACCAATCAGAGGAGCCGGCAGCAAGACGGGTAGTTTGGCGGTTTGAGTCTGAGCAGGTGTTCCTGGCTGCATACGTTTTGCGCTCTGGCAAACCTTGGAGATGTTGTTGTCGTTGTTGGACATTTCTTCCATAGTAGTTTTATATAGTTGTATCGACGTAATTGTGGAGGGAAGAGCAGGCTCAATCTCTTGAAGGAGATTATTGTCACAACTCTCCCCCGAAGCCTGCGGTTCTGGAAGAAGTACGTCGTTATGTGGTGGAGTAATGGATGGAGTCGCTTCTACTTCAATAAACTCTGGAGAGGGCATCGGCTATGGTGTTGTCAGAACCCTTGATATAGCGGATCTCCAGGTTGAAATCTTGTAAATACAGAGCCCATCGTAGAAGACGCTGGTTGGTGAATTGGGCTTGATGTAGGAAGCGGAGAGGGTTGTGGTCTGAGAAGATGGTGGTAGACCTGGCGCCTTGTAGGTACGGAGCGAAGTGTTGGAGGTTCAGGACGATGAATAGTAGCTCCTTTTGAATAGTGCTGTAGTTCCTCTGGTGTGGTTTCAGTTTGTAGCTGTAGTAGCTGACAGGTAGAACCTCCTCGCCTCGTTGTTGCATCAGGACACCACCAACGCCGGTACCACTGGCGTCGACATGAAGGACGAAAGGCTTGGTGATATCTGGAGAGGCGAGAATGGGGTTAGAACAGAGGAGGAATTTGAGTTGTTCGAAAGCAACGGTTTGCTGCATGGTCCAATTATACCGTTGCTTGGGACTGGTTAATAGAATTAGAGGTGTGGCGACTGTACTGAAATTCCTCACAAACCTACGGTAGTAGGAGGCAAGACCAAGGAAGCGCAGGAGCTGCTTCCTGGTGGTAGGCTGTGGATACTGTTGGATGGCTTGAGTGTGTGAGTCTAACGGAGCTATGCTGCCACTCCCAATAACATGACCCAGATAACGCACTTTACCTTTCGCGAAAGTGGACTTGCCCAGGTTGATGGTGAGGCCGGCTGTCAGGAGCTTGGAGAACAGACGTCGCAGCTGGAGCAGATGTTCACTCCAGGTGTTGGAGGCTACGACGATATCGTCCAGGTAGGCGTATGTGTTATCCAAGCCCTGGATGACACGGTTGACAGCTCTCTGAAAGGTGGCCGGGGCATTACATAGTCCGAAAGGAAGGCGTTCATATCTGAAAAGTCCAAAAGGAGTGATGAAGGCAGATATCTCTTTAGCTCGCTTCGTTAGACACACTTGATAGTACCCCTTAAGCAAGTCCACTTGGGACAAGTACTGGGCACTACCAATGGCATCAAGGATGTCATCTATCCTTGGCAAGGGGTAAGCATCCTTAACAGTTACATTGTTCAGTTTACGATAGTCGGTACATAACCGCACCTTACCTTGGGGTTTGGGCACCAAGATACAAGGCGAGGCCCAGGGGGACTCACAAGGTGTAGCCAGTCCATGATCCAAGAGGTACTGCACCTCAGCACGCATGACTTCCTTCTTGCTCGGGCTGATTCGGTAGAAGGGTTGACGAATCGGCCGGGTGTCGGGGAGCAGTTGGATGTCGTGCTGGGTAACATTACACTCTTGGGGGTCATCTCGGAACAACTCTTTATGTTCTCTGAAGATCTTGACGAGAGGTGCACTATGATTATCCTGAAAGTATTTGGGAAGATCATTAAGGATTTCGGAATTAGAAAGCGCTGACTCCTTGTCAGTGCTTTCGGGAGGAGAAGCTGGGAAGGTCTCACTGTGGATGTAGGGTTCTGTGAAGGTGGAATAGTTAATTAGGACAGTGGGAGGAGTACCATTATATTGCTTCAGGAGGTTGACGTGGCACAGCTGGGTCTTCCGCCGCCTATCTGGAGTCTCTATTACGTAGTTGTTGTTATTCCTGCACTCTTTGACGCGGTAGGGTCCTGAAAACCTGTTTTGGAAAGGTGAACCTGGGATAGGGAAATATGCAAGGACGAAGTCTCCCGGCTTGAATTTTCTTACTTTGCTGGTCTGGTCGTAATGAGTCTTCATTCTCTCCTGGGCTTTCAATAGATTATCATGGGCAAAACGGTGGACTCTCTCTAGAATGTGTTGAAGGTTTTGAAGAAACTGGGGCACATTCTGATGCTCACTGAAGGTGGCATCTCGGAGAGAGTCTTTGAAAGCCTTAAGGGGAGTACGGCACTTACGGCCGTAGAGCATCTCATAAGGGGATACTCCTAGGGACTCATTGGGGAGACTTCTGAAAATACACATTATAAGGTCAATCTGCTTATCCCAATCCTTAGAGGTTTCACTACAAAACTTTTTCAAGAGTGCTTTGATGGTCTGATGACTACGTTCAAGAGAACCCTGTGAAGCAGGATGATAGGGGCTGGACAATACCTGTTTGATGTTGAACTCCTCCAGTGTCCTTTTGAAGAGATCACTGGTGAAGTTGGTACCACAGTCGCTCTGAATCTCCCTGGGAAATCCGTATTGAGTGAAGATCTTCAATAGATGTTTTATAACCGTAGCAGCCGTGATGTTCTTCACTGGAACTGCTATGGGAAATCTGGTGGTAGGACACAGGATGGTTAGGATGTAGGCGTTACCTGAACTGGTCCGAGGTAAAGGACCAACACAGTCTATTATGAGTCTGTGGAAAGGTTCCGCAGGCACCTGTATGGGAATCAGTGGCGCTCTGGGAATGGAGATGTTCGGTTTGCCTGCCATCTGACATGTATGACACCGTTTTACGTACTGTTTGACGTTATTTACCATACCTGGCCAGTAGTAGTCTTGACGAATTCCATGGTAAGTCTTGTTGAAGCCGTAGTGGGAGAGCGCTCCGTGGGCCAGGTGTAGAATAGTGGGCCGCAGGCTGGTGGGAATCACAAGTTGTTCGATGTTGGCCCAACCGTCCTCCTCCTTCAGTTTACTGGGTCTATATCTGCGGTAGAGCAAGTCGTTCTTTAGGAAGAACCCAGGAATACTGTCGGGTTGAGTCTCAGCCTGGAAAAACAATGGTGTTAAAGTAAGATCTTCCCTCTGCAACTTACGGAACTCCAACTTGGTCAGATGCGGGGGTAGTTTCTGAAGGTCTTGAGGGACAGCGGTAGCAGTAGAGTCAGCTGGCTGTGGACGTGCGGCTTGTGCACAGGTGGTCACGAGAACCGGAGGAGAAACTTCATCACTCTCTTGAACCTCTGCTGGAACATACTCTAGAATAGGGTTACTTGGCACAGAGTTACACACCTGGGGTTTGTCCATGACGATCAGGTTGGTCGGTTGCAGGTCTTCTGCCAAGTCGTTTCCTAGGAGAAGTTGCACTCCAGGCATGGGAAAAGGCTTTTCCCTGACGGCGACTTGGACTTCCCCGTCCACGTAGGGACAATCCAGGTGGACTCTGGCGAGAGGGTATGGAGTGGTAGCAGTGAGGTCAGTGATGAAGACAGTTTCTCCGGTGTAGGTGATGTTGGGCACAGCCGACTTCAAGATGATCGATTGAAGAGCCGCTGTGTCCCTCAAGATCTTCAATTTGAAACGTCCCTCCGGATTTGAACCGTTGGCAGAGACAGTTCCAGTATACAGGTGGTTACTGAAAAGAGAAAGATCATTAACATTAACACCAACATTCATCACAGGCTTACCGGACTTAGGAGGAGTTGGTTTGGGTTTTTGTTGGTCAGTGGTTCCCTTGTATTGAGACTTACCACACTTGTCTATGGTATGTCCATAGAGTCTACAATACTTGCAGTACAGTTGTGAACCAGCTTGATCGGGGCTCACTTTCTCGTAACTGTACCACGACTTCTTACTGGAGGATGGTTCGGGTGTCAGCCGGTGGATGAGGCTGTAAGTGTCAGCCGACTTAGCACACTTCAGGTAGTCGGTTTCTTCTTTATCTGCTAAGTAGAGGCGGACAGGAGGCGGCACACGTCTCAAGAATTCTTCAACAAGCATCAGGTTGACGAGTTCTGTAAAAGTAGAGACATGTGCTGCTTCCAGCCATTTCATGAAATATCTCCGTTTCGTGTTAGCAAACTCAAGGAAGGTAGTGGTACTTGCCTTCAGGTGGTCACGGAATTTCCTTCTATAACTTTCAGTAGAGAGGAGGTAGGCGTCCAACACTGCTTGTTTCAGAGTCGGGTAGTCATTCTCAGACGCCAGAGTACTGAGTGTGAATGCAGCTCTACCTGTAAGATGGACTCTGAGAAGTGTGGCCCATTGGTCGACAGGCCAACTGAGTTGATTAGCAAGGGTTTCAAAGGTGGTAAAGAACACATCAACTTCTGCTTCTACAAAGGATGGCATTAACTTACTTGCATGTGATATATTAAAACTGACGGGAAGATTGGCAGTAGCTTGTTGGCGTTGAGTGAAGTGTGAAGTTTCCAAGGCGATTTCTCGTTGACGATACTCTAGAGCCACAGTCGCTTGTTGCTTGTCATGTTCGCGTTGCATCTCCAACTCGCGTTGTTTGGTTTCAAGCTGTACGCGTTCCCGCTCCTGGAGTGTTTCAAGCTGTACTCGTTCACGTTCACGGAGTAATGCGACCTCACGTTCGTGGAGGGCGAGTCCACGTTCGTGTTCTTCTCTCCTCAAGGCAGCTTCGCGTTCTTGTTCGTCTCTCCTCAAGGCAGCTTCGCGTTCTTGTTCGTCCCTTCTTATGGCAGCTGCTTCTCTTTGCTGCTCACGTTCAATCTTGGCCAGCTCTAGTTTGAGTTTCATCGTTGCCAAGGCAGTTTTATCTGCAATATAGTAAGTTTCATGAGTTTCAGAGTCTATCTTACCTTGCTCTAAATAGTAATCCAGCAACAGGTTGTATAGGTCATTTTTGTTGGCTTGGTAGGGAACTTCTAGTTGATACTCATGTGCAAGAGTTTGTAATTCAGTCCTCTTGGCACGACTTAAAGTCCCTATTTCACCTGCTGGATTTGCACGGAAAGCTTGGAGACGAAACATGGTGAAATTAGCAAATAAAGGTACACGAATATTCAATAGTGAATGTCAGAAACAGGACAACGTGGCAACTGGTACCTATCCTGTGAGATCTTTAACAATTAAAGTTAAGTAAAAGATGTTAAATGATTAAATTAAATCAAGGGCGCAGGAAATCTTGTACCCGGTACTCATGTAAGAGGATAAGGGCAAGAAAATCCTACTAACAAATGAAACAGAGTTTCGAAAACAAATGAAACATTAAATTGCCTCAAAAGTAAAATTGGTAGTCCAAGGATGTAGGCATACCTTGCCAAGTCTCTATAGGACATAAAGCAAGTTTTTCCTACTGAATTTAATATGATACTTACAGAATTAGCGAACTTTTGTGCTCTGAAAAAGTAAGCTAATTCCCTACCGTTGTATGTATCATCATCTCTGACTGACGTGTAGGGGTGCGAGGTGTCAACTGGTGACGAGAACTGCTGCTGAGGTCCCAATTCAGCAACTAAAGTTCGAGCTAGAGGAACTATGGCCCTCTTTGTCCTCCTACAGTCAGATTGCAGAAGATTGGGTACTCTTGACCCGGGGCAGACCACAGTACCAGGGTACCAATATGATGATCTGTCAAAAATGAGAAATATCCAAGGGACAAAGATGGTAAACACGAGTAATAACACGGAGGGAGAGATGACCAATTAAGAGTATGACTGAGGCCTACAGTCACCACGTAATCCAAAGTTGTCTCACCTTCACCATATGTTACTCTCGTAATGCACAATACACCGCACCTTATAAAAAATGAAATTGAATATGAAAAATAGTAAAAGCTACATTAACAAAGTTAAATACGCTTACCATAAATTACCACTTGGCACCAGTACCTGAGTGAAGCATCCCGGACAGGCCCCCATATAATATGTGACGGTAACGCGTTGGTGTTCGGCTGTTCAAAGCTAGGGGTATGGCCTCGTCACATAGTATTAAAAAAAAATAGAAAATCTGGAACTTCGTCTGTGGTAAGGTAAGGAGAAGACACACAAAACACAAGTAAATTTTAACAATGAAATTTTAATTACGTTAAATAAACAAACATGAATAAAATGGACAAACAAATTCGTATAATAAAATCAATCAAAATAATAAGAATAATTAAATGACACAATGAAAAGTTACGTTAAGACAAGTGAGCAAAATAACAAGTGCAATAGACAAATAAATGAAAGGTGCTGGAATATTGGCTTTAAGCTATCACCTCTCTCAGTACACGTACGCCAAAGCTTACGTCTAGCAGGGAGAAATGTTAACTGTGTGAAAGCACGGAATATTCTGAGGACTGAGGTCGTGGCGGCCCCAGACATCAAGTAGTATGGGGGGGTGGAGTGCAGTTGCAGCCCGACCGGCGACCAATCAGAGGAGCTGGCAGCAAGACGGGTAGTTTGGCGGTTTGAGTCTGAGCAGGTGTTCCTGGCTGCATACGTTTTGCGCTCTGGCAAACCTTGGAGATGTTGTTGTCGTTGTTGGACATTTCTTCCATAGTAGTTTTATATAGTTGTATCGACGTAATTGTGGAGGGAAGAGCAGGCTCAATCTCTTGAAGGAGATTATTGTCACAATATATATATATATATATATATATATATATATATATATATATATATATATGTTGTACCTAGTAGCCAGAACGTCGTACTCGGCCTGCTATGCAAGGCCCGATTTGTCTAATAAGCCAAATTTTCCTGAATTAATATGTTTTCTCAAATTTTTTTCTTGTGAAATGATAAAGCTATCCATTTCATTATGTATGAGGTCAATTTTTTTTATTGGAGGTAAAATTAACGTAGATATATGAACGAACCTAACCAACCCTACCTAACCTATCTCTATAGGTTAGGTTAGGTTAGGTAGCCGAAAAAGTTAGGTTAGGTTAGGATAGGTAGGTTAGGTAGTCAAAAAACAATTAATTCATGAAAACTTGGCTTATTAGGCAAATCGGGCCTTGCATAATAGGCTGAGAAGTGCGTTCTGGCTATTAGGTACGACATATATATATATATATATATATATATATATATATATATATATATATATATATATATATATATATATATATATATATATATATATATATGTATTTAAAAACCTGCTCGGATGCGAATGGAACGTTGTTCCATTCGCATCCGAGCGAATGGAACAACGAATTGAACAACGAACAGCGAATGGAATAAAAATATTAAAATAATAATATATACATACAATAATATCAAATAATAATTGTATGCATGTTAGGGAGTGGACCACACACGACCATGACATATGCTTAGTAAGGAGGAAAATGGTGGGGAGGACTATATATATATATATATATATATATATATATATATATATATATATATATATACATACTAGCTGTACCCGGCCACGCGTTGCTGTGGCTCAGCAACACGTGCGTTGCTGAGCCACAACAACCTTCCCTGTCTCCCAGTCCTCCCCACCATTTTCCCCTCACCCGTCTCCTCGGCCTCCCAACCTTTCCCCACTCCCCCGTCCCTTTGTCCTCCCTACCATTCTCCTTTCCCCCATCCCCTCGTCCCCATCATCCCAAACTCCCCCGTCCTCTCTTCCTTCCCCACCATTTCCCCCTCCCTTGTCCCTTCGTCCTCCCCACCATCTCTCATTTCCGTCCCCTCGTCATCCCCACCATGCCCCACTCCCCTCGTCCGAAGCCTTCCCAAATGGTCTGATGTTCCCTTCAGAAAATTGGGAACATCAAGTGATCTGATGTTCCCATAACTGAAATATAAGAAAAACAGTTAAAAATGAAATGAAAATATGAAAAAATATAAAAAGAAACTATTCTCACGAAATGAACGGTCTGGTAAACAACACAGCTGAATTCCAACGCAATATATATATATATAGGTAGGTATATAAAAAGATGCGCCTATTCGAATGCAACGTTGTGTCAAAATTTCAAACCAATTGGTGAAGAACTTTCGGAGATTACAGAGTGTGTTTTTCTTACGTCCAACAGATGGCGCTGTTTTTAAAAAAAATGCATGTTTTTTCCTATCACAGGTGAGGCATGTATATAGTATATATATAAAAAGACACGCCTATTCGAATGCAACGTTGTGTCAAAATTTCAAAGCAATCGGTAAAAAGGTTTAGAAGATTTCCCTTACATGAAAAACACAGTTTTTCAGAAAAGCATGTCTTTTTTTTACCGTCACAGACGTGACATCTATAGAGTATGTATTTAAAAATCTGCTCGGATGCGAATGGAACAACGAATTGAACAACGAACAGCGAATGGAATAAAAATATTAAAATAATAATATATACATACAATAATATCAAATAATAATTGTATGCATGTTAGGGAGTGGACCACACACGACCATGACATATGCTTAGTAAGGAGGAACAAGACAGGAAATACAGGATATGACTCATGGTGATTGTTAGTGAATAACAGCCAACAGTGAATAATTGTGCAGCTTTAGCGCCCAGTGGTGACTTGACACTGTCATGCACTGAAGGTTGATTGTGGCTACGACACAACCCAACACTGTTGAATACGACACAACCCAACACTGTTGGCTACGACACAACCCAACACTGTTGGCTACGACACAACCCAACACTGTTGGCTACGACACAACCCAACACTGTTGGCTACGACACAACCCAACACTGTTGGCTACGACACAACCCTACACTGTTGGCTACGACACAACCCTACACTGTTGGCTACGACACAACCCAACACTGTTGGCTACGACACAACCCAACAATGTTGGCTACGACACAACCCAACACTGTTGGCTACGACACAACCCAACACTGTTGGCTACGACACAACCCAACACTGTTGGCTACGACACAACCCAACACTGTTGGCTACGACACAACCCAACACTGTTGGCTACGACACAACCCTACACTGTTGGCTACAACACAACCCAACACTGTTGGCTACGACACAACCCAACACTGTTGGCTACGACAGATACCAACACTGTTGACTACGACACAACCCAACACTGTTGACTACGACACAACCCAACACTGTTGACTACGATACAACCGAACACTGTTGGCTACGACACAACCCAACACTGTTGGCAACGACAGATACCAACACTATTGACTAAATCTGTTTGACTGTTGATATTGATAAAAATGAGTTTCCTGTTGGGTTATTTGTGGACCTGCGTAAGGCTTTTGACACTGTCAACCACCTAAACCTTCTTCTTAAATTACATCATTATGGAGTCAGAGGACACTTCCTACAATACCTCAAATCTTACCTTACTGACAGGCTCCAGTATGTTTCTGTGAATAATTCAATTTCTCCCACGCTACCCATCAACATCGGTGTTCCTTAGGGCAGCATACTTGGCCCTCTCCTCTTTCTCATCTACATTAATGACCTTCCAAATGCCTCCCAACACCTCAAACCAATTCTATTTGCTGACGACACAACCTTCATGTACTCCAGTCCTGACCCCCTTGCTCTAAATGCCACAGTAAATACTGAGCTAAATAAAGTCCATCTTTGGCTAACTGCCAACAAACTCTCCCTTAACATTGACAAAACTTTCTATATTCTGTTTGGCAATAAATCCTCTAATCAAATAAATCTCAGAATAAACAGTACCCAAATTTGAAACAAAATAGATGGCATATTCCTTGCCGTTCACATTGACGAGAAGCTGAATTTCCAGGGACATATTTTAATATATCAAAAAAAGTTTCAAAAACTGTTGGCATTCTTTCTAAGATCAGATATTATGTACCCCGCCCTGCCCTGGTGACGCTCTATTACTCCCTCATCTATCCATATCTCAACTATGGTATTTGTGCTTGGGGTTCTACTTCCCAAAATCATTTATGTCCTCTAATTACTCAACACAAAGCTGCTATTAGGACAATATCCAACTCTGGCCCCAGACATCACTCGGTACCCCTACTCAAATCTCTGAATATGTTGGACATTAAGTCACTACACATTCTCTCATGTGTATTATACATATATAAAACGCTGAACTGTAATGCCAATCCTGACCTCAAAAGCTTCATTGAAGGTTGTAACGGAACCCATGAGCACCACACCAGAAGCAAATACAGTTTTGATATTCCAAGAGTACGACTTAATCAAACTAGAAATGCTCTACAAATCAAGGGACCCAGAATGTGGAATGACCTTCCCAATCATGTTAAAGACTGTACTTCTCTCCACCAATTTAAGATAAAAACGAAGCACTACCTAATAAATTCCCTGTAACCTACCTTACCCCTCTACTGTCAACCCATGTCTGTTTTTCTTAAACAACGCTGTTTGTCGACCTAATTGTATTTGTGCTGCTTTTTCAAACATGTTCCCCCCTTTCTTATTTTTATTTTTATTTGTTCTCAACACATTTTACAATTTAAACTCAATTAGTTTTAGGTTTTAGTCATTAAAGTTTTTTCTGCCCGAAACGCATTGCGTAATAGTGGCTTTAGGCACTGTATGTACTAGCTCTATCTATAAATCTATCAATTTTTGTAAATATCTCTTGTATGTATGTACCTTACCTGAATAAACATTTATTTATTTATTTATTTACTACAACGCAACGCAACACTGTTGGCTACGCCACAACCCAACACTGTTGGCTACGACACAACCCAACACTGTTGGCTACGCCACAACCCAACACTGTTGGCTACGCCACAACCCAACACTGTTGGCTACGACACAACCCAACACTGTTGGCTACGACACAACCCAACACTGTTGGCTACGACACATACCAACACTGTTGGCTACGACACAACCCTACACTGTTGACTACGACACAACCCAACACTGCTGGCTACGACACAACCCTACACTGTTGGCTACGACACAACCCTACACTGTTGACTACGACACAACCCAACACTGTTGGCTACAACACATACCAACACTGTTGACTACGACACAACCCTAGACTGTTGGCTACGGCACATAGCAACACTGTTGACTAAGACACATACCAACACTGTTGACTACGACACAACCCAACACTGTTGGCTACAACACATACCAACACTGTTGGCTACAACACATACCAACACTGTTGACTACGACACATACCAACACTGTTGGCTACAACACATACCAACACTGTTGGCTACAACACATACCAACACTGTTGGCTACAACACATACCAACACTGTTGAATACGACACAACCCAACACTGTTACCTACAACACATACCAACACTGTTGGCTACAACACATACCAACACTGTTGACTACGACACATACCAACACTGTTGGTTACAACACATACCAACACTGTTGGCTACAACACATACCAACACTGTTGACTACGACACAACCCAACACTGTTGGCTACAACACATACCAACACTGTTGACTACGACACATACCAACACTGTTGGCTACGACACAACCCTACACTGTTGGCTACGACACAACCCAACACTGTTGACTACGACACAACCCAACACTGCTCACTACGACACAACCCAACACTGTTGGCTATGCCACAACCCAACACTGTTGGCTACGACACAACCCAACACTGTTGACTACGACACAACCCAACACTGCTGACTACGACACAACCCTACACTGTTGGCTACGACACAACTCAACACTGTTGACTACGACACAACACTACACTGTTGGCTACGACACAACCCAACACTGTTGACTACGACACAACCCAACACTGTTGGCTACGACACAACCCACCACTGTTGGCTACGACACAACCCAACACTGTTGGCTACGACACAACCTAACACTGTTGGCTACGACACAACCCAACACTGTTGACTACGACACAACCAAACACTGTTGGCTACGACACAACCCAACACTGTTGGCTACGACACAACCCAACACTGTTGGCTACGACACAACCCTACACTGTTGGCTACGACACAACCCAACACTGTTTACTACGACACAACCAAACACTGTTGGCTACGACACAACCCAACACTGTTGGCTACGACACAACCCAACACTGTTGACTACGACACAACCCAACACTGTTGGCTACGACACAACCCAACACTGTTGGCTACGACACAACCTAACACTGTTGGCTACGACACAACCCAACACTGTTGGCTACGACACAACCCAACACTGTTGGCTACGACACAACCCAACACTTTTGGCTACGACACAACCCAACACTGTTGGCTACGACACAACCCAACACTGTTGGCTACGACACAACCCAACACTGTTGGCTACGACACAACCCAACACTGTTGGCTACGGCACATAGCAACACTGTTGGCTACGACACATACCAACACTGTTGGCTACGACACAACCCAACAC
This sequence comes from Procambarus clarkii, assembly GCF_040958095.1. NCBI lineage: Eukaryota > Metazoa > Arthropoda > Malacostraca > Decapoda > Cambaridae > Procambarus > Procambarus clarkii. The sequence continues at coordinate 1,744,596 of NW_027189148.1, read as the reverse complement.
TGTTGACTACGATACAACCCAACACTGTTGGCTACGACACAACCCAACACTGTTGACTACGACACAACCCAACACTGTTGGCTACGACACAACCCAACACTGTTGACTACGACACAACCCAACACTGTTGGCTACGACACAACCCAACACTGTTGGCTACGACACAACCCAACAATGTTGGCTACGACACAACCCAACACTGTTGGCTACGACACAACCCTACACTGTTGGCTACGACACAACCCAACACTGTTGGCTACGACACAACCCAACAATGTTGGCTACGACACATCCCAACACTGTTGGCTACGACACAACCCATCACTGTTGGCTACGACACAACCCAACACTGTTGGCTACGACACAACCCAACACTGTTGGCTACGACACAACCCAACACTGTTGGCTACGACACAACCCAACAATGTTGGCTACGACACAACCCAACACTGTTGGCTACGACACAACCCTACACTGTTGACTACGACACAACCCAACACTGTTGGCTACAACACATACCAACACTGTTGACTACGACACAACCCTAGACTGTTGGCTACAACACATACCAACACTGTTGACTACGACACAACCAAACACCGTTGGCTACAACACAACCCAACACTGTTGGCTACGACACAACCCAACACTGTTGGCTACAACACAACCCAACACTGTTGGCTACCACACAACCCTAGACTGTTGGCTACGACACAACCCAACACTGTTGACTACGACACATACCAACACTGTTGAATACGACACAACCCTACACTGTTGGCTACGAAACAATCCAACACTGTTGGCTACAACACAACCCAACACTGTTGGCTACGACACAACCCTAGACTGTTGGCTACGGCACATAGCAACACTGTTGACTACGACACATACCAACACTGTTGAATACGACACAACCCTACACTGTTGGCTACGACACAACCCAACACTGTTGACTACGACACAACCCAACACTGCCGACTACGACACAACCCAACACTGTTGGCTATGCCACAACCCAACACTGTTGGCTACGACACAACCCAACACTGTTGACTATGACACAACCCAACACTGCTGACTACGACACAACCCTACACTGTTGGCTACGACACAACCCAACACTGTTGGCTACGACACAACCCAACACTGTTGGCTACGACACAACCCAACACTGTTGGCTACGACACAACCCAACACTGTTGGCTACGACACAACCCAACACTGTTGGCTACGACACAACCCAACACTGTTGGCTACGACACAACCCAACACTGTTGGCTACGACACAACCCAACACTGTTGGCTACGACACAACCCTACACTGTTGACTACGAAACAACCCAACACTGTTGGCTACAACACATACCAACACTGTTGACTGCGACACAACCCTAGACTGTTGGCTACGGCACATAGCAACACTGTTGACTACGACACATACCAACACTGTTGGCAACAACACATACCAACACTGTTGACTACGACACAACCAAACACAGTTGGCTACAACACAACCCAACACTGTTGGCTACGACACAACCCAACACTGTTGGCTACAACACAACCCAACACTGTTGGCTACCACACAACCCTAGACTGTTGGCTACGACACAACCCAACACTGTTGACTACGACACATACCAACACTGTTGAATACGACACAACCCTACACTGTTGGCTACGACACAATCCAACACTGTTGGCTACAACACAACCCAACACTGTTGGCTACGACACAACCCTAGACTGTTGGCTACGGCACATAGCAACACTGTTGACTACGACACATACCAACACTGTTGAATACGACACAACCCTACACTGTTGGCTACGACACAACCCAACACTGTTGACTTCGACACAACCCAACACTGCCGACTACGACACAACCCAACACTGTTGGCTATGCCACAACCCAACACTGTTGGCTACGACACAACCCAACACTGTTGACTATGACACAACCCAACACTGCTGACTACGACACAACCCTACACTGTTGGCTACGACACAACCCAACACTGTTGACTACGACACAACCCTACACTGTTGGCTACGACACAACCCAACACTGTTGACTACGACACAACCCAACACTGTTGGCTACGACACAACCCAACACTGTTGGCTACGACACAACCCAACACAGTTGGCTACGACACAACCCAACACTGTTGGCTACGACACAACCCAACACTGTTGGCTACGACACAACCCAATACTGTTGGCTACGACACAACCCAACACTGTTGACTACGTCACAACCCAACACTGTTGGCTACGACACAACCCAACACTGTTGGCTACGACACAACCCAACACTGTTGGCTACGGCACATAGCAACACTGTTGGCTACGACACAACCCAACACTGTTAGCTACGTCACAACCCAACACTGTTGATTACGACACAACCCAACACTGTTGACTACGACACAACCCAACACTGTTGACTACGACACAACCCAACACTGTTGGCTACGACACAACCCAACACTGTTGAATACGACACAACCCAACACTGTTGACTACGACACAACCGAACACTGTTGGCTACGACACAACCCAACACTGTTGGCTACGACACAACCCTACACTGTTGGCTACAACACAACCCAACACTGTTGGCTACGACACAACCCAACACTGTTGGCTACGACACAACCCAACAATGTTGGCTACGACACAACCCAACACTGTTGGCTACGACAGATACCAACACTGTTGACTACGACACAACCCAACACTGTTGACTACAACACAACCCAACACTGTTTACTACGATACAACCGAACACTGATGGCTACGACACAACCCAACTTTGTTGGCAACGACAGATACCAACACTATTGACTAAATCTGTTTGACTGTTGATATTGATAAAAATGAGTTTCCTGTTGGGTTATTTGTGGACCTGCGTAAGGCTTTTGACACTGTCAACCACCTAATCCTTCTTCTTAAATTACATCATTATGGAGTCAGAGGACACTCCCTACAATACCTCAAATCTTACCTTACTGACAGGCTCCAGTATGTTTCTGTGAATAATTCAATTTCTCCCACGCTAACCATCAACATCGGTGTTCCTTAGGGCAGCATACTTGGCCCTCTCCTCTTTCTCATCTACATTAATGACCTTCCAAATGCCTCCCAACACCTCAAACCAATTCTATTTGCTGACGACACAACCTTCATTTACTCCAATCCTGACCCCCTTGCTCTAAATGCCACAGTAAATACTGAGCTAAATAAAGTCCATCTTTGGCTAACTGCCAACAAACTCTCCCTTAACATTGACAAAACTTTCTATATTCTGTTTGGCAATAAATCCTCTAATCAAATAAATCTCAGAATAAACAGTACCCAAATTTGTAACAAAATAGATGGCATATTCCTTGGCGTTCTCATTGACCACAAGCTGAATTTCCAGGGACACATTTTAATATATCAAAAAAAGTTTCAAAAACTGTTGGCATTCTTTCTAAGATCAGATATTATGTACCCCGCCCTGCCCTGGTGACGCTCTATTACTCCCTCATCTATCCATATCTCAACTATGGTATTTGTGCTTGGGGTTCTACTACCCAAAATCATTTATGTCCTCTAATTACTCAACACAAAGCTGCTATTAGGACAATATCCAACTCTGGCCCCGGACATCACTCGGTACCCCTACTCAAATCTCTGAATATGTTGGACATTAAGTCACTACACATTCTCTCATATGTATTATACATATATAAAACGCTGAACTGTAATGCCAATCCTGACCTCAAAAGCTTCATTGAAGGTTGTAACGGAACCTATGAGCACCACACCAGAAGCAAATACAGTTTTGATATTCCAAGAGTACGACTTAATCAAACTAGAAATGCTCTACAAATCAAGGGACCCAGAATGTGGAATGACCTTCCCAACCATGTTAAAGACTGTACCTCTCTCCACCAATTTAAGATAAAAACGAAGCACTACCTAATAAATTCCCTGTAACCTACCTTACCCCTCTATTGTCAACCCATGTCTGTTTTTCTTAAACAACGCTGTTTGTCGACCTAATTGTATTTGTGCTGCTTTTTCAAACATGTTCCCCCCTTTCTTATTTTTATTTTTATTTGTTCTCAACACATTTTACACTTTAAACTCAATTAGTTTTAGGTTTTAGTCATTAAAGTTTTTTCTGCCAAAAACGCATTGCGTAATAGTGGCTTTAGGCACTGTATGTACTAGCTCTATCTATAAATCTATCAATTTTTGTAAATATCTCTTGTATGTATGTACCTTACCTGAATAAACATTTATTTATTTATTTATTTACTACAACGCAACGCAACACTGTTGGCTACGCCACAACCCAACACTGTTGGCTACGCTACAACCCAACACTGTTGGCTACGACACAACCCAACACTGTTGGCTACGCCACAACCCAACACTGTTGGCTACGCCACAACCCAACACTGTTGGCTACGACACAACCCAACACTGTTGGCTACGACACAACCCAACACTGTTGGCTACGACACATACCAACACTGTTGGCTACGACACAACCCTACACTGTTGACTACGACACAACCCAACACTGCTGGCTACGACACAACCCTACACTGTTGGCTACGACACAACCCTACACTGTTGACTACGACACAACCCAACACTGTTGGCTACAACACATACCAACACTGTTGGCTACAACACATACCAACACTGTTGACTACGACACATACCAACACTGTTGGCTACAACACATACCAACACTGTTGGCTACAACACATACCAACACTGTTGGCTACAACACATACCAACACTGTTGACTACGACACAACCCAACACTGTTGGCTACAACACATACCAACACTGTTGGCTACAACACATACCAACACTGTTGACTACGACACATACCAACACTGTTGGTTACAACACATACCAACACTGTTGGCTACAACACATACCAACACTGTTGACTACGACACATCCCAACACTGTTGGCTACAACACATACCAACACTGTTGACTACGACACATACCAACACTGTTGGCTACGACACAACCCTACACTGTTGGCTACGACACAACCCAACACTGTTGACTACGACACAACCCAACACTGCTCACTACGACACAACCCAACACTGTTGGCCATGCCACAACCCAACACTGTTGGCTACGACACAACCCAACACTGTTGCCTACGACACAACCCAACACTGCTGACTACGACACAACCCTACACTGTTGGCTACGACACAACTCAACACTGTTGACTACGACACAACACTACACTGTTGGCTACGACACAACCCAACACTGTTGACTACGACACAACCCAACACTGTTGGCTACGACACAACCCAACACTGTTGGCTACGACACAACCCAACACTGTTGGCTACGACACAACCCAACACTGTTGGCTACGACACAACCCAACACTGTTGACTACGACACAACCCAACACTGTTGGCTACGACACAACCCAACACTGTTGGCTACGACACAACCCAACACTGTTGGCTACGGCACATAGCAACACTGTTGGCTACGACACAACCCAACACTGTTAGCTACGTCACAACCCAACACTGTTGATTACGACACAACCCAACACTGTTGACTACGACACAACCCAACACTTTTGGCTACGACACAACCCAACACTGTTGGCTACGACACAACCCAACACTGTTGGCTACGACACAACCCAACACTGTTGGCTACGACACAACCCAACACTGTTGGCTACGGCACATAGCAACACTGTTGGCTACGACACATACCAACACTGTTGGCTACGACACAACCCAACACTGTTGACTACGATACAACACAACACTGTTGGCTACGACACAACCCAACACTGTTGACTACGACACAACCCAACACTGTTGGCTACGACACAACCCAACACTGTTGACTACGACACATCCCAACACTGTTGGCTACGACACAACCCATCACTGTTGCCTACGACACAACCCAACACTGTTGGCTACGACACAACCCAACACTGTTGGCTACGACACAACCCAACACTGTTGGCTACGACACAACCCAACAATGTTGGCTACGACACAACCCAACACTGTTGGCTACGACACAACCCAACACTGTTGGCTACGACACAACCCAACACTGTTGGCTACGACACAACCCAACACTGTTGGCTACGACACAACCCAACACTGTTGGCTACGACACAACCCAACACTGTTGGCTACGACACAACCCAACACTGTTGGCTACGACACAACCCAACACTGTTGGCTACGACACAACCCAACACTGTTGGCTACGACACAACCCAACACTGTTGGCTACGACACAACCCAACACTGTTGGCTACGACACAACCCAACACTGTTGGCTACGACACAACCCAACACTGTTGGCTACGACACAACCCAACACTGTTGGCTACGACACAACCCTACACTGTTGACTACGACACAACCCAACACTGTTGGCTACAACACATACCAACACTGTTGACTACGACACAACCCTAGACTGTTGGCTACGGCACATAGCAACACTGTTGACTACGACACATACCAACACTGTTGGCTACAACACATACCAACACTGTTGACTACGACACAACCAAACACAGTTGGCTACAACACAACCCAACACTGTTGGCTACGACACAACCCAACACTGTTGGCTACAACACAAGCCAACACTGTTGGCTACCACACAACCCTAGACTGTTGGCTACGACACAACCCAACACTGTTGACTACGACACATACCAACACTGTTGAATACGACACAACCATACACTGTTGGCTACGACACAATCCAACACTGTTGGCTACAACACAACCCAACACTGTTGGCTACGACACAACCCTAGACTGTTGGCTACGGCACATAGCAACACTGTTGACTACGACACATACCAACACTGTTGAATACGACACAACCCTACACTGTTGGCTACGACACAACCCAACACTGTTGACTACGACACAACCCAACACTGCCGACTACGACACAACCCAACACTGTTGGCTATGCCACAACCAAACACTGTTGGCTACGACACAACCCAACACTGTTGACTATGACACAACCCAACACTGCTGACTACGACACAACCCTACACTGTTGGCTACGACACATACCAACACTGTTGGCTACGACACAACCCAACACTGTTGGCTACGACACAACCCTACACTGTTGGCTACGACACAACCCAACACTGTTGGCTACGACACAACCCAACACTGTTGGCTACGACACAACCCAACACTGTTGGCTACGACACAACCCAACACTGTTGGCTACGACACAACCCAACACTGTTGGCTACGACACAACCCTACACTGTTGACTACGACACAACCCAACACTGTTGGCTACGACACAACCCAACACTGTTGGCTACGACACAACCCTACACTGTTGACTACGACACAACCCAACACTGTTGGCTACAACACATACCAACACTGTTGACTACGACACAACCCTAGACTGTTGGCTACGGCACATAGCAACACTGTTGACTACGACACATACCAACACTGTTGGCTACAACACATACCAACACTGTTGACTACGACACAACCAAACACAGTTGGCTACAACACAACCCAACACTGTTGGCTACGACACAACCCAACACTGTTGGCTACAACACAACCCAACACTGTTGGCTACCACACAACCCTAGACTGTTGGCTACGACACAACCCAACACTGTTGACTACGACACATACCAACACTGTTGAATACGACACAACCCTACACTGTTGGCTACGACACAATCCAACACTGTTGGCTACAACACAACCCAACACTGTTGGCTACGACACAACCCTAGACTGTTGGCTACGGCACATAGCAACACTGTTGACTACGACACATACCAACACTGTTGAATACGACACAACCCTACACTGTTGGCTACGACACAACCCAACACTGTTGACTTCGACACAACCCAACACTGCCGACTACGACACAACCCAACACTGTTGGCTATGCCACAACCCAACACTGTTGGCTACGACACAACCCAACACTGTTGACTATGACACAACCCAACACTGCTGACTACGACACAACCCTACACTGTTGGCTACGACACAACCCAACACTGTTGACTACGACACAACCCTACACTGTTGGCTACGACACAACCCAACACTGTTGACTACGACACAACCCAACACTGTTGGCTACGACACAACCCAACACTGTTGGCTACGACACAACCCAACACAGTTGGCTACGACACAACCCAACACTGTTGGCTACGACACAACCGAACACTGTTGGCTACGACACAACCCAACACTGTTGGCTACGACACAACTCAACACTGTTGACTACGTCACAACCCAACACTGTTGGCTACGACACAACCCAACACTGTTGGCTACGACACAACCCAACACTGTTGGCTACGGCACATAGCAACACTGTTGGCTACGACACAACCCAACACTGTTAGCTACGTCACAACCCAACACTGTTGATTACGACACAACCCAACACTGTTGACTACGACACAACCCAACACTGTTGACTACAACACAACCCAACACTGTTGGCTACGACACAACCCAACACTGTTGACTACGACACAACCCAACACTGTTGGCTACGACACAACCCAACACTGTTGGCTACGACACAACCCAACACTGTTGAATACGACACAACCCAACACTGTTGACTACGACACAACCGAACACTGTTGGCTACGACACAACCCAACACTGTTGGCTACGACACAACCCTACACTGTTGGCTACAACACAACCCAACACTGTTGGCTACGACACAACCCAACACTGTTGGCTACGACACAACCCAACAATGTTGGCTACGACACAACCCAACACTGTTGGCTACGACAGATACCAACACTGTTGACTACGACACAACCCAACACTGTTGACTACAACACAACCCAACACTGTTTACTACGATACAACCCTACACTGTTGGCTACAACACAACCCAACACTGTTGGCTACGACACAACCCAACACTGTTGGCTACGACACAACCCTACACTGTTGGCTACAACACAACCCAACACTGTTGGCTACGACACAACCCAACACTGTTGGCTACGACACAACCCAAGAATGTTGGCTACGACACAACCCAACACTGTTGGCTACGACAGATACCAACACTGTTGACTACGACACAACCCAACACTGTTGACTACAACACAACCCAACACTGTTTACTACGATACAACCGAACACTGATGGCTACGACACAACCCAACTTTGTTGGCAACGACAGATACCAACACTATTGACTAAATCTGTTTGACTGTTGATATTGATAAAAATGAGTTTCCTGTTGGGTTATTTGTGGACCTGCGTAAGGCTTTTGACACTGTCAACCACCTAATCCTTCTTCTTAAATTACATCATTATGGAGTCAGAGGACACTCCCTACAATACCTCAAATCTTACCTTACTGACAGGCTCCAGTATGTTTCTGTGAATAATTCAATTTCTCCCACGCTACCCATCAACATCGGTGTTCCTTAGGGCAGCATACTTGGCCCTCTCCTCTTTCTCATCTACATTAATGACCTTCCAAATGCCTCCCAACACCTCAAACCAATTCTATTTGCTGACGACACAACCTTCATTTACTCCAATCCTGACCCCCTTGCTCTAAATGCCACAGTAAATACTGAGCTAAATAAAGTCCATCTTTGGCTAACTGCCAACAAACTCTCCCTTAACATTGACAAAACTTTCTATATTCTGTTTGGCAATAAATCCTCTAATCAAATAAATCTCAGAATAAACAGTACCCAAATTTGTAACAAAATAGATGGCATATTCCTTGGCGTTCTCATTGACCACAAGCTGAATTTCCAGGGACACATTTTAATATATCAAAAAAAGTTTCAAAAACTGTTGGCATTCTTTCTAAGATCAGATATTATGTACCCCGCCCTGCCCTGGTGACGCTCTATTACTCCCTCATCTATCCATATCTCAACTATGGTATTTGTGCTTGGGGTTCTACTACCCAAAATCATTTATGTCCTCTAATTACTCAACACAAAGCTGCTATTAGGACAATATCCAACTCTGGCCCCGGACATCACTCGGTACCCCTACTCAAATCTCTGAATATGTTGGACATTAAGTCACTACACATTCTCTCATATGTATTATACATATATAAAACGCTGAACTGTAATGCCAATCCTGACCTCAAAAGCTTCATTGAAGGTTGTAACGGAACCTATGAGCACCACACCAGAAGCAAATACAGTTTTGATATTCCAAGAGTACGACTTAATCAAACTAGAAATGCTCTACAAATCAAGGGACCCAGAATGTGGAATGACCTTCCCAACCATGTTAAAGACTGTACCTCTCTCCACCAATTTAAGATAAAAACGAAGCACTACCTAATAAATTCCCTGTAACCTACCTTACCCCTCTATTGTCAACCCATGTCTGTTTTTTCTTAAACAACGCTGTTTGTCGACCTAATTGTATTTGTGCTGCTTTTTCAAACATGTTCCCCCCTTTCTTATTTTTATTTTTATTTGTTCTCAACACATTTTACACTTTAAACTCAATTAGTTTTAGGTTTTAGTCATTAAAGTTTTTTCTGCCAAAAACGCATTGCGTAATAGTGGCTTTAGGCACTGTATGTACTAGCTCTATCTATAAATCTATCAATTTTTGTAAATATCTCTTGTATGTATGTACCTTACCTGAATAAACATTTATTTATTTATTTATTTACTACAACGCAAACGCAACACTGTTGGCTACGCCACAACCCAACACTGTTGGCTACGCTACAACCCAACACTGTTGGCTACGACACAACCCAACACTGTTGGCTACGCCACAACCCAACACTGTTGGCTACGCCACAACCCAACACTGTTGGCTACGACACAACCCAACACTGTTGGCTACGACACAACCCAACACTGTTGGCTACGACACATACCAACACTGTTGGCTACGACACAACCCTACACTGTTGACTACGACACAACCCAACACTGCTGGCTACGACACAACCCTACACTGTTGGCTACGACACAACCCTACACTGTTGACTACGACACAACCCAACACTGTTGGCTACAACACATACCAACACTGTTGGCTACAACACATACCAACACTGTTGACTACGACACATACCAACACTGTTGGCTACAACACATACCAACACTGTTGGCTACAACACATACCAACACTGTTGGCTACAACACATACCAACACTGTTGACTACGACACAACCCAACACTGTTGGCTACAACACATACCAACACTGTTGGCTACAACACATACCAACACTGTTGACTACGACACATACCAACACTGTTGGTTACAACACATACCAACACTGTTGGCTACAACACATACCAACACTGTTGACTACGACACATCCCAACACTGTTGGCTACAACACATACCAACACTGTTGACTACGACACATACCAACACTGTTGGCTACGACACAACCCTACACTGTTGGCTACGACACAACCCAACACTGTTGACTACGACACAACCCAACACTGCTCACTACGACACAACCCAACACTGTTGGCCATGCCACAACCCAACACTGTTGGCTACGACACAACCCAACACTGTTGACTACGACACAACCCAACACTGCTGACTACGACACAACCCTACACTGTTGGCTACGACACAACTCAACACTGTTGACTACGACACAACACTACACTGTTGGCTACGACACAACCCAACACTGTTGACTACGACACAACCCAACACTGTTGGCTACGACACAACCCAACACTGTTGGCTACGACACAACCCAACACTGTTGGCTACGACACAACCCAACACTGTTGGCTACGACACAACCCAACACTGTTGACTACGACACAACCCAACACTGTTGGCTACGACTCAACCCAACACTGTTGGCTACGACACAACCCAACACTGTTGGCTACGGCACATAGCATACACTGTTGGCTACGACACAACCCAACACTGTTAGCTACGTCACAACCCAACACTGTTGATTACGACACAACCCAACACTGTTGACTACGACACAACCCAACACTTTTGGCTACGACACAACCCAACACTGTTGGCTACGACACAACCCAACACTGTTGGCTACGACACAACCCAACACTGTTGGCTACGACACAACCCAACACTGTTGGCTACGGCACATAGCAACACTGTTGGCTACGACACATACCAACACTGTTGGCTACGACACAACCCAACACTGTTGACTACGATACAACCCAACACTGTTGGCTACGACACAACCCAACACTGTTGACTACGACACAACCCAACACTGTTGGCTACGACACAACCCAACACTGTTGACTACGACACATCCCAACACTGTTGGCTACGACACAACCCATCACTGTTGGCCTACGACACAACCCAACACGGTTGGCTACGACACAACCCAACACTGTTGGCTACGACACAACCCAACACTGTTGGCTACGACACAACCCAACCAATGTTGGCTACGACACAACCAACACTGTTGGCTACGACACAACCCAACACTGTTGGCTACGACACAACCCAACACTGTTGCTACGACACAACCCAACACTGTTGGCTACGACACAACCCAACCTGTTGGCTACGACACAACCAACACTGTTGGCTACGACACAACCAACACTGTTGGCTACGACACAACCCAACACTGTTGGCTACGACACAACCCAACACTGTTGGCTACGACCACAACCCAACACTGTTGGCTACGACACAACCCAACACTGTTGGCTACGACACAACCCAACATGTTGGCTACGACACAACCCAACACTGTTGGCTACGACACAACCCTACACTGTTGGACTACGACACAACCCAACACTGTTGGCTACAACACATACCAACACTGTTGACTACGACACAACCCTAGACTGTTGGCTACGGCACATAGCAACACTGTTGACTACGACACATACCAACACTGTTGGCTACAACACATACCAACACTGTTGACTACGACACAACCAAACACCGTTGGCTACAACACAACCCAACACTGTTGGCTACGACACAACCCAACACTGTTGGCTACAACACAACCCAACACTGTTGGCTACCACACAACCCTAGACTGTTGGCTACGACACAACCCAACACTGTTGACTACGACACATACCAACACTGTTGAATACGACACAACCCTACACTGTTGGCTACGACACAATCCAACACTGTTGGCTACAACACAACCCAACACTGTTGGCTACGACACAACCCTAGACTGTTGGCTACGCACATAGCAACACTGTTGACTACGACAACTCCACACTGTTGAATACGACACAACCCTACACTGTTGGCTACGACACAACCCAACACTGTTGACTACGACACAACCCAACACTGCCGACTACGACACAACCCAACACTGTTTGGCTATGCCACAACCCAACACTGTTGGCTACGACACAACCCAACACTGTTGACTATGACACAACCCAACACTGCTGACTACGACACAACCCTACACTGTTGGCTACGACACAACCCAACAATGTTGGCTACGACACAACCCAACACTGTTGGCTACGACACAACCCAACACTGTTGGCTACGACACAACCCAACACTGTTGGCTACGACACAACCCAACACTGTTGGCTACGACACAACCCAACACTGTTGGCTACGACACAACCAACACTGTTGGCTACGACACAACCCAACACTGTTGGCTACGACACAACCCTACACTGTTGACTACGACACAACCCAACACTGTTGGCTACAACACATACCAACACTGTTGACTACGACACAACCCTAGACTGTTGGCCTACGGCACATAGCAACACTGTTGACTACGACACATACCAACACTGTTGGCTACAACACATACCAACACTGTTGACTACGACACAACCAAACACAGTTGGCTACAACACAACCCAACACTGTTGGCTACGACACAACCCAACACTGTTGGCTACAACACAACCCAACACTGTTGGCTACCACACAACCCTAGACTGTTGGCTACGACACAACCCAACACTGTTGACTACGACACATACCAACACTGTTGAATACGACACAACCCTACACTGTTGGCTACGACACAATCCAACACTGTTGGCTACAACACAACCCAACACTGTTGGCTACGACACAACCCTAGACTGTTGGCTACGGCACATAGCAACACTGTTTGACTACGACACATACCAACACTGTTGAATACGACACAACCCTACACTGTTGGCTACGGACACAACCCAACACTGTTGACTTCGACACAACCCAACACTGCCGACTACGACACAACCCAACACTGTTGGCTATGCCACAACCCAACACTGTTGGCTACGACACTACCCAACACTGTTGACTATGACACAACCCAACACTGCTGACTACGACACAACCCTACACTGTTGGCTACGACACAACCCAACACTGTTGACTACGACACAACCCTACACTGTTGGCTACGACACAACCAACACTGTTGACTACGACACAACCCAACACTGTTGGCTACGACACAACCCAACACTGTTGGCTACGACACAACCCAACACAGTTGGCTACGACACAACCCAACACTGTTGGCTACGACACAACCGAACACTGTTGGCTACGACACAACCCAACACTGTTGGCTACGACACAACCCAACACTGTTGACTACGTCACAACCCAACACTGTTGGCTACGACACAACCCAACACTGTTGGCTACGACACAACCCAACACTGTTGGCTACGGCACATAGCAACACTGTTGGCTACGACACAACCCAACACTGTTAGCTACGTCACAACCCAACACTGTTGATTACGACACAACCCAACACTGTTGACTACGACACAACCCAACACTGTTGACTACGACACAACCCAACACTGTTGGCTACGACACAACCCAACACTGTTGACTACGACACAACCCAACACTGTTGGCTACGACACAACCCAACACTGTTGGCTACGACACAACCCAACACTGTTGAATACGACACAACCCAACACTGTTGACTACGACACAACCGAACACTGTTGGCTACGACACAACCCAACACTGTTGGCTACGACACAACCCTACACTGTTGGCTACAACACAACCCAACACTGTTGGCTACGACACAACCCAACACTGTTGGCTACGACACAACCCAACAATGTTGGCTACGACACAACCCAACACTGTTGGCTACGACAGATACCAACACTGTTGACTACGACACAACCCAACACTGTTGACTACAACACAACCCAACACTGTTTACTACGATACAACCGAACACTGATGGCTACGACACAACCCAACTTTGTTGGCAACGACAGATACCAACACTATTGACTAAATCTGTTTGACTGTTGATATTGATAAAAATGAGTTTCCTGTTGGGTTATTTGTGGACCTGCGTAAGGCTTTTGACACTGTCAACCACCTAATCCTTCTTCTTAAATTACATCATTATGGAGTCAGAGGACACTCCCTACAATACCTCAAATCTTACCTTACTGACAGGCTCCAGTATGTTTCTGTGAATAATTCAATTTCTCCCACGCTACCCATCAACATCGGTGTTCCTTAGGGCAGCATACTTGGCCCTCTCCTCTTTCTCATCTACATTAATGACCTTCCAAATGCCTCCCAACACCTCAAACCAATTCTATTTGCTGACGACACAACCTTCATTTACTCCAATCCTGACCCCCTTGCTCTAAATGCCACAGTAAATACTGAGCTAAATAAAGTCCATCTTTGGCTAACTGCCAACAAACTCTCCCTTAACATTGACAAAACTTTCTATATTCTGTTTTGGCAATAAATCCTCTAATCAAATAAATCTCAGAATAAACAGTACCCAAATTTGTAACAAAATAGATGGCATATTCCTTGGCGTTCTCATTGACGTGAAGCTGAATTTCCAGGGACACATTTTAATATATCAAAAAAAGTTTCAAAAACTGTTGGCATTCTTTCTAAGATCAGATATTATGTACCCCGCCCTGCCCTGGTGACGCTCTATTACTCCCTCTATCTATCCATATCTCAACTATGGTATTTGTGCTTGGGGTTCTACTACCCAAAATCATTTATGTCCTCTAATTACTCAACACAAAGCTGCTATTAGGACAATATCCAACTCTGGCCCCGGACATCACTCGGTACCCCTACTCAAATATCTGAATATGTTGGACATTAAGTCACTACACATTCTCTCATATGTATTATACATATATAAAACGCTGAACTGTAATGCCAATCCTGACCTCAAAAGCTTCATTGAAGGTTGTAACGGAACCTATGAGCACCACACCAGAAGCAAATACAGTTTTGATATTCCAAGAGTACGACTTAATCAAACTAGAAATGCTCTACAAATCAAGGGACCCAGAATGTGGAATGAACCTTCCCAACCATGTTAAAGACTGTACCTCTCTCCACCAATTTAAGATAAAAACGAAGCACTACCTAATAAATTCCCTGTAACCTACCTTACCCCTCTATTGTCAACCCATGTCTGTTTTTCTTAAACAACGCTGTTTGTCGACCTAATTGTATTTGTGCTGCTTTTTCAAACATGTTCCCCCCTTTCTTATTTTTATTTTTATTTGTTCTCAACACATTTTACACTTTAAACTCAATTAGTTTTAGGTTTTAGTCATTAAAGTTTTTTCTGTCAAAAAACGCATTGCGTAATAGTGGCTTTAGGCACTGTATGTACTAGCTCTATCTATAAATCTATCAATTTTTGTAAATATCTCTTGTATGTATGTACCTTACCTGAATAAACATTTATTTATTTATTTATTTACTACAACGCAACGCAACACTGTTGGCTACGCCACAACCCAACACTGTTGGCTACGCTACAACCCAACACTGTTGGCTACGACACAACCCAACACTGTTGGCTACGCCACAACCCAACACTGTTGGCTACGCCACAACCCAACACTGTTGGCTACGACACAACCCAACACTGTTGGCTACGACACAACCCAACACTGTTGGCTACGACACATACCAACACTGTTGGCTACGACACAACCCTACACTGTTGACTACGACACAACCCAACACTGCTGGCTACGACACAACCCTACACTGTTGGCTACGACACAACCCTACACTGTTGACTACGACACAACCCAACACTGTTGGCTACAACACATACCAACACTGTTGGCTACAACACATACCAACACTGTTGACTACGACACATACCAACACTGTTGGCTACAACACATACCAACACTGTTGGCTACAACACATACCAACACTGTTGGCTACAACACATACCAACACTGTTGACTACGACACAACCCAACACTGTTGGCTACAACACATACCAACACTGTTGGCTACAACACATACCAACACTGTTGACTACGACACATACCAACACTGTTGGTTACAACACATACCAACACTGTTGGCTACAACACATACCAACACTGTTGACTACGACACATCCCAACACTGTTGGCTACAACACATACCAACACTGTTGACTACGACACATACCAACACTGTTGGCTACGACACAACCCTACACTGTTGGCTACGACACAACCCAACACTGTTGACTACGACACAACCCAACACTGCTCACTACGACACAACCCAAAACTGTTGGCCATGCCACAACCCAACACTGTTGGCTACGACACAACCCAACACTGTTGACTACGACACAACCCAACACTGCTGACTACGACACAACCCTACACTGTTGGCTACGACACAACTCAACACTGTTGACTACGACACAACACTACACTGTTGGCTACGACACAACCCAACACTGTTGACTACGACACAACCCAACACTGTTGGCTACGACACAACCCAACACTGTTGGCTACGACACAACCCAACACTGTTGGCTACGACACAACCCAACACTGTTGGCTACGACACAACCCAACACTGTTGACTACGACACAACCCAACACTGTTGGCTACGACACAACCCAACACTGTTGGCTACGACACAACCCAACACTGTTGGCTACGGCACATAGCAACACTGTTGGCTACGACACAACCCAACACTGTTAGCTACGTCACAACCCAACACTGTTGATTACGACACAACCCAACACTGTTGACTACGACACAACCCAACACTTTTGGCTACGACACAACCCAACACTGTTGGCTACGACACAACCCAACACTGTTGGCTACGACACAACCCAACACTGTTGGCTACGACACAACCCAACACTGTTGGCTACGGCACATAGCAACACTGTTGGCTACGACACATACCAACACTGTTGTGGCTACGACACAACCCAACACTGTTGACTACGATACAACCCAACACTGTTGGCTACGATACAACCCAACACTGTTGACTACGACACAACCCAACACTGTTGGCTACGACACAACCCAACACTGTTGACTACGACACATCCCAACACTGTTGGCTACGACACAACCCATCACTGTTGCCTACGACACAACCCAACACTGTTGGCTACGACACAACCCAACACTGTTGGCTACGACACAACCCAACACTGTTGGCTACGACACAAACCCAACAATGTTGGCTACGACACAACCCAACACTGTTGGCTACGACACAACCCAACACTGTTGGCTACGACACAACCCAACACTGTTGGCTACGACACAACCCAACACTGTTGGCTACGACACAACCCAACACTGTTGGCTACGACACAACCCAACACTGTTGGCTACGACACAACCCAACACTGTTGGCTACGACACAACCCAACACTGTTGGCTACGACACAACCCAACACTGTTGGCTACGACACAACCCAACACTGTTGGCTACGACACAACCCAACACTGTTGGCTACGACACAACCCAACACTGTTGGCTACGACACAACCCTACACTGTTGACTACGACACATCCCAACACTGTTGGCTACAACACATACCAACACTGTTGACTACGACACAACCCTAGACTGTTGGCTACGGCACATAGCAACACTGTTGACTACGACACATACCAACACTGTTGGCTACAACACATACCAACACTGTTGACTACGACACAACCAAACACAGTTGGCTACAACACAACCCAACACTGTTGGCTACGACACAACCCAACACTGTTGGCTACAACACAAGCCAACACTGTTGGCTACCACACAACCCTAGACTGTTGGCTACGACACAAACCCAACACTGTTGACTACGACACATACCAACACTGTTGAATACGACACAACCCTACACTGTTGGCTACGACACAATCCAACACTGTTGGCTACAACACAACCCAACACTGTTGGCTACGACCACAACCCTAGACTGTTGGCTACGGCACATAGCAACACTGTTGACTACGACACATACCAACACTGTTGAATACGACACAACCCTACACTGTTGGCTACGACACAACCCAACACTGTTGACTACGACACAACCCAACACTGCCCGACTACGGACACAACCCAACACTGTTGGCTATGCCACAACCCAACACTGTTGGCTATGACACAACCCAACACTGTTGACTATGACACAACCCAACACTGCTGACTACGACACAACCCTACACTGTTGGCTACGACACATACCAACACTGTTGGCTACGACACAACCCAACACTGTTGGCTACGACACAACCCTACACTGTTGGCTACGACACAACCCAACACTGTTTGCTACGACACAACCCAACACTGTTGGCTACGACACAACCCAACACTGTTGGCTACGACACAACCCAACACTGTTGGCTACGACACAACCCAACACTGTTGGCTACGACACAACCCTACACTGTTGACTACGACACAACCCAACACTGTTGGCTACAACACATACCAACACTGTTGACTACGACACAACCCTAGACTGTTGGCTACGGCACATAGCAACACTGTTGACTACGACACATACCAACACTGTTGGCTACAAACACATACCAACACTGTTGACTACGACACAACCAAACACAGTTGGCTACAACACAACCCAACACTGTTGGCTACGACACAACCCAACACTGTTGGCTACAACACAACCCAACACTGTTGGCTACCACACAACCCTAGACTGTTGGCTACGACACAACCCAACACTGTTGACTACGACACATACCAACACTGTTGAATACGACACAACCCTACACTGTTGGCTACGACACAATCCAACACTGTTGGCTACAACACAACCCAACACTGTTGGCTACGACACAACCCTAGACTGTTGGCTACGGCACATAGCAACACTGTTGACTACGACACATACCAACACTGTTGAATACGACACAACCCTACACTGTTGGCTACGACACAACCCAACACTGTTGACTACGACACAACCCAACACTGCCGACTACGACACAACCCAACACTGTTGGCTATGCCACAACCCAACACTGTTGGCTACGACACAACCCAACACTGTTGACTATGACACAACCCAACACTGCTGACTACGACACAACCCTACACTGTTGGCTACGACACAACCCAACACTGTTGACTACGACACAACCCTACACTGTTGGCTACGACACAACCCAACACTGTTGACTACGACACAACCCAACACTGTTGGCTACGACACAACCCAACACTGTTGGCTACGACACAACCCAACACAGTTGGCTACGACACAACCCAACACTGTTGGCTACGACACAACCGAACACTGTTGGCTACGACACAACCCAACACTGTTGGCTACGACACAACCCAACACTGTTGACTACGTCACAACCCAACACTGTTGGCTACGACACAACCCAACACTGTTGGCTACGACACAACCCAACACTGTTGGCTACAGCACATAGCAACACTGTTGGCTACGACACAACCCAACACTGTTAGCTACGTCACAATCCAACACTGTTGATTACGACACAACCCAACACTGTTGACTACGACACAACCCAACACTGTTGACTACGACACAACCCAACACTGTTGGCTACGACACAACCCAACACTGTTGACTACGACACAACCCAACACTGTTGGCTACGACACAACCCAACACTGTTGGCTACGACACAACCCAACACTGTTGAGTACGACACAACCCAACACTGTTGACTACGACACAACCGAACACTGTTGGCTACGACACAACCCAACACTGTTGGCTACGACACAACCCTACACTGTTGGCTACAACACAACCCAACACTGTTGGCTACGACACAACCCAACACTGTTGGCTACGACACAACCCAACAATGTTGGCTACGACACAACCCAACACTGTTGGCTACGACAGATACCAACACTGTTGACTACGACACAACCCAACACTGTTGACTACAACACAACCCAACACTGTTTACTACGATACAACCGAACACTGATGGCTACGGACACAACCCAACTTTGTTGGCAACGACAGATACCAACACTATTGACTAAATCTGTTTGACTGTTGATATTGATAAAAATGAGTTTCCTGTTGGGTTATTTGTGGACCTGCGTAAGGCTTTTGACACTGTCAACCACCTAATCCTTCTTCTTAAATTACATCATTATGGAGTCAGAGGACACTCCCTACAATACCTCAAATCTTACCTTACTGACAGGCTCCAGTATGTTTCTGTGAATAATTCAATTTCTCCCACGCTACCCATCAACATCGGTGTTCCTTAGGGCAGCATACTTGGCCCTCTCCTCTTTCTCATCTACATTAATGACCTTCCAAATGCCTCCCAACACCTCAAACCAATTCTATTTGCTGACGACACAACCTTCATTTACTCCAATCCTGACCCCCTTGCTCTAAATGCCACAGTAAATACTGAGCTAAATAAAGTCCATCTTTGGCTAACTGCCAACAAACTCTCCCTTAACATTGACAAAACTTTCTATATTCTGTTTGGCAATAAATCCTCTAATCAAATAAATCTCAGAATAAACAGTACCCAAATTTGTAACAAAATAGATGGCATATTCCTTGGCGTTTCTCATTGACGTGAAGCTGAATTTCCAGGGACACATTTTTAATATATCAAAAAAAGTTTCAAAAACTGTTGGCATTCTTTCTAAGATCAGATATTATGTACCCCGCCCTGCCCTGGTGACGCTCTATTACTCCCTCATCTATCCATATCTCAACTATGGTATTTGTGCTTGGGGTTCTACTACCCAAAATCATTTATGTCCTCTAATTACTCAACACAAAGCTGCTATTAGGACAATATCCAACTCTGGCCCCGGACATCACTCGGTACCCCTACTCAAATCTCTGAATATGTTGGACATTAAGTCACTACACATTCTCTCATATGTATTATACATATATAAAACGCTGAACTGTAATGCCAATCCTGACCTCAAAAGCTTCATTGAAGGTTGTAACGGAACCTATGAGCACCACACCAGAAGCAAATACAGTTTTGATATTCCAAGAGTACGACTTAATCAAACTAGAAATGCTCTACAAATCAAGGGACCCAGAATGTGGAATGACCTTCCCAACCATGTTAAAGACTGTACCTCTCTCCACCAATTTAAGATAAAAACGAAGCACTACCTAATAAATTCCCTGTAACCTACCTTACCCCTCTATTGTCAACCCATGTCTGTTTTTCTTAAACAACGCTGTTTGTCGACCTAATTGTATTTGTGCTGCTTTTTCAAACATGTTCCCCCCTTTCCTATTTTTATTTTTATTTGTTCTCAACACATTTTACAATTTAAACTCAATTAGTTTTAGGTTTTAGTCATTAAAGTTTTTTCTGCCAAAAACGCATTGCGTAATAGTGGCTTTAGGCACTGTATGTACTAGCTCTATCTATAAATCTATCAATTTTTGTAAATATCTCTTGTATGTATGTACCTTACCTGATTAAACATTTATTTATTTATTTATTTACTACAACGCAACGCAACACTGTTGGCTACGCCACAACCCAACACTGTTGGCTACGCTACAACCCAACACTGTTGGCTACGACACAACCCAACACTGTTGGCTACGCCACAACCCAACACTGTTGGCTACGCCACAACCCAACACTGTTGGCTACGACACAACCCAACACTGTTGGCTACGACACAACCCAACACTGTTGGCTACGACACATACTAACACTGTTGGCTACGACACAACCCTACACTGTTGACTACGCCACAACCCAACACTGTTGGCTACGACACAACCCAACACTGTTGGCTACGACACAACCCAACACTGTTGGCTACGACACATACCAACACTGTTGGCTACGACACAACCCTACACTGTTGACTACGACACAACCCAACACTGCTGGCTACGACACAACCCTACACTGTTGGCTACGACACAACCCTACACTGTTGACTACGACACAACCCAACACTGTTGGCTACAACACATACCAACACTGTTGACTACGACACAACCCTAGACTGTTGGCTACGGCACATAGCAACACTGTTGACTACGACACATACCAACACTGTTGACTACGACACAACCCAACACTGTTGGCTACAACACATACCAACACTGTTGGCTACAACACATACCAACACTGTTGACTACGACACATACCAACACTGTTGGCTACAACACATACCAACACTGTTGGCTACAACACATACCAACACTGTTGGCTACAACACATACCAACACTGTTGACTACGACACAACCCAACACTGTTGGCTACAACACATACCAACTCTGTTGGCTACAACACATACCAACACTGTTGACTACGACACATACCAACACTGTTGGTTACAACACATACCAACACTGTTGGCTACAACACATACCAACACTGTTGACTACGACACATCCCAACACTGTTGGCTACAACACATACCAACACTGTTGACTACGACACATCCCAACACTGTTGGCTACAACACATACCAACACTGTTGACTACGACACATACCAACACTGTTGGCTACGACACAACCCTACACTGTTGGCTACGACACAACCCAACACTGTTGACTACGACACAACCCAACACTGCTCACTACGACACAACCCAACACTGTTGGCCATGCCACAACCCAACACTGTTGGCTACGACACAACCCAACACTGTTGACTACGACACAACCCAATACTGCTGACTACGACACAACCCTACACTGTTGGCTACGACACAACTCAACACTGTTGACTACGACACAACACTACACTGTTGGCTACGACACAACCCAACACTGTTGACTACGACACAACCCAACACTGTTGGCTACGACACAACCCAACACTGTTGGCTACGACACAACCCAACACTGTTTTCTACGACACAACCCAACACTGTTGGCTACGACACAACCCAACACTGTTGACTACGACACAACCAAACACTGTTGGCTACGACACAACCCAACACTGTTGGCTACGACACAACCCAACACTGTTGGCTACGACACAACCCTACACTGTTGGCTACGACACAACCCAACACTGTTGGCTACGCCACAACCCAACACTGTTGGCTACGCTACAACCCAACACTGTTGGCTACGACACAACCCAACACTGTTGGCTACGCCACAACCCAACACTGTTGGCTACGCCACAACCCAACACTGTTGGCTACGACACAACCCAACACTGTTGGCTACGACACAACCCAACACTGTTGGCTACGACACATACCAACACTGTTGGCTACGACACAACCCTACACTGTTGACTACGCCACAACCCAACACTGTTGGCTACGACACAACCCAACACTGTTGGCTACGACACAACCCAACACTGTTGGCTACGACACATACCAACACTGTTGGCTACGACACAACCCTACACTGTTGACTACGACACAACCCAACACTGCTGGCTACGACACAACCCTACACTGTTGGCTACGACACAACCCTACACTGTTGACTACGACACAACCCAACACTGTTGGCTACAACACATACCAACACTGTTGACTACGACACAACCCTAGACTGTTGGCTACGGCACATAGCCAACACTGTTGACTACGACACATACCAACACTGTTGACTACGACACAACCCAACACTGTTGGCTACAACACATACCAACACTGTTGGCTACAACACATACCAACACTGTTGACTACGACACATACCAACACTGTTGGCTACAACACATACCAACACTGTTGGCTACAACACATACCAACACTGTTGGCTACAACACATACCAACACTGTTGGACTACGACACAACCCAACACTGTTGGCTACAACACATACCAACACTGTTGGCTACAACACATACCAACACTGTTGACTACGACACATACCAACACTGTTGGTTACAACACATACCAACACTGTTGGCTACAACACATACCAACACTGTTGACTACGACACATCCCAACACTGTTGGCTACAACACATACCAACACTGTTGACTACGACACATACCAACACTGTTGGCTACGACACAACCCTACACTGTTGGCTACGACACAACCCAACACTGTTGACTACGACACAACCCACACATGCTCACTACGACACAACCCAACACTGTTGGCCATGCCACAACCCAACACTGTTGGCTACGACACAACCCAACACTGTTGACTACGACACAACCCAATACTGCTGACTACGACACAACCCTACACTGTTGGCTACGACACAACTCAACACTGTTGACTACGACACAACACTACACTGTTGGCTACGACACAACCCAACACTGTTGACTACGACACAACCCAACACTGTTGGCTACGACACAACCCAACACTGTTGGCTACGACACAACCCAACACTGTTGGCTACGACACAACCCAACACTGTTGGCTACGACACAACCCAACACTGTTGACTACGACACAACCAAACACTGTTGGCTACGACACAACCCAACACTGTTGGCTACGACACAACCCAACACTGTTGGCTACGACACAACCCTACACTGTTGGCTACGACACAACCCAACACTGTTGGCTACGACACAACCCAACACTGTTGGCTACGACACAACCCAACACTGTTGGCTGCGAAACAACCCAACACTGTTGGCTACGACACAACCCAACACTGTTGGCTACGACACAACCCAACACTTTTGGCTACGACACAACCCAACACTGTTGGCTACGACACAACCCAACACTGTTGGCTACGACACAACCCAACACTGTTGGCTACGACACAACCCAACACTGTTGGCTACGGCACATAGCAACACTGTTGGCTACGACACATACCAACACTGTTGGCTACGACACAACCCAACACTGTTGACTACGATACAACCCAACACTGTTGACTACGACACAACCCAACACTGTTGGCTACGACACAACCCAACACTGTTGACTACGACACAACCCAACACTTTGGCTACGACACAACCCATCACTGTTGGCTACGACACTACCCAACACTGTTGGCTACGACACAACCCAACACTGTTGGCTACGACACAACCCAACACTGTTGGCTACGACACAACCCAACACTGTTGGCTACGACACAACCCAACACTGTTGGCTACGACACAACCCAACACTGTTGGCTACGACTCAACCCAACACTGTTGGCTACGACACAACCCAACACTGTTGGCTACGACACAACCCAACACTGTGGCTACGACACAACCCAACACTGTTGGCTACGACACAACCCAACACTTTTGGCTACGACACAACCCAACACTGTTGGCTACGACACAACCCAACACTGTTGGCTACGACACAACCCAACACTGTTGGCTACGACACAACCCAACAATGTTGGCTACGAGACAACCCAACACTGTTGGCTACGACACAACCCAACACTGTTGGCTACGACACAACCCAACACTGTTGGCTACGACACAACCCAACACTGTTGGCTACGACACAACCCAACACTGTTGGCTACGACACAACCCAACACTGTTGGCTACGACACAACCCTACACTGTTGACTACGACACAACCCAACACTGTTGGCTACAACACATACCAACACTGTTGACTACGACACAACCCTAGACTGTTGGCTACGGCACATAGCAACACTGTTGACTACGACACATACCAACACTGTTGGCTACAACACATACCAACACTGTTGACTACGACACAACCAAACACAGTTGGCTACAACACAACCCAACACGGTTGGCTAGGACACAACCCAACACTGTTTGGCTACAACACAACCCAACACTGTTGGCTACCACACAACCCTAGACTGTTGGCTACGACACAACCCAACACTGTTGACTACGACACATACCAACACTATTGAATACGACACAACCCTACACTGTTGGCTACGACACAACCCAACACTGTTGGCTACAACACAACCCAACACTGTTGGCTACGACACAACCCTAGACTGTTGGCTACGGCACATAGCAACACTGTTGACTACGACACATACCAACACTGTTGAATACGACACAACCCTACACTGTTGGCTACGACACAACCCAACACTGTTGACTACGACACAACCCAACACTGCTGACTACGACACAACCCAACACTGTTGGCTATGCCACAACCCAACACTGTTGGCTACGACACAACCCTACACTGTTGACTACGACACAACCCAACACTGCTGACTACGACACAACCCAACACTGTTGGCTCCGACACAACCCAACACTGTTGACTACGACACAACCCAACACTGTTGACTACGACACAACCCTAGACTGTTGGCTACGGCACATAGCAACACTGTTGACTACGACACATACCAACACTGTTGACTACGACACAACCCAACACTGTTGGCTACGACACAACCCAACACTGTTGGCTACGACACAACCCAACACTGTTGACTACGACACAACCCAACACTGTTGTCTACGACACAACCCAACACTGTTGGCTACAACACATACCAACACTGTTGGCTACGGCACATAGCAACACTGTTGGCTACGACACAACCCAACACTGTTAGCTACGTCACAACCCAACACTGTTGATTACGACACAACCCAACACTGTTGACTACGACACAACCCAACACTGTTGACTACGACACAACCCAACACTGTTGGCTACGACACAACCCAACACTGTTGACTACGACACAACCCAACACTGTTGGCTACGACACAACCCAACACTGTTGGCTACGACACAACCCAACACTGTTGAATACGACACAACCCAACACTGTTGACTACGACACAACCGAACACTGTTGGCTACGACACAACCCAACACTGTTGGCTACGACACAACCCTACACTGTTGGCTACAACACAACCCAACACTGTTGGCTACGACACAACCCAACACTGTTGGCTACGACACAACCCAACAATGTTGGCTACGACACAACCCAACACTGTTGGCTACGACAGATACCAACACTGTTGACTACGACACAACCCAACACTGTTGACTACAACACAACCCAACACTGTTTTACTACGATACAACCGAACACTGATGGCTACGACACAACCCAACTTTGTTGGCAACGACAGATACCAACACTATTGACTAAATCTGTTTGACTGTTGATATTGATAAAAATGAGTTTCCTGTTGGGTTATTTGTGGACCTGCGTAAGGCTTTTGACACTGTCAACCACCTAATCCTTCTTCTTAAATTACATCATTATGGAGTCAGAGGACACTCCCTACAATACCTCAAATCTTACCTTACTGACAGGCTCCAGTATGTTTCTGTGAATAATTCAATTTCTCCCACGCTACCCATCAACATCGGTGTTCCTTAGGGCAGCATACTTGGCCCTCTCCTCTTTCTCATCTACATTAATGACCTTCCAAATGCCTCCCAACACCTCAAACCAATTCTATTTGCTGACGACACAACCTTCATTTACTCCAATCCTGACCCCCTTGCTCTAAATGCCACAGTAAATACTGAGCTAAATAAAGTCCATCTTTGGCTAAACTGCCAACAAACTCTCCCTTAACATTGACAAAACTTTCTATATTCTGTTTGGCAATAAATCCTCTAATCAAATAAATCTCAGAATAAACAGTACCCAAATTTGTAACAAAATAGATGGCATATTCCTTGGCGTTCTCATTGACGTGAAGCTGAATTTCCAGGGACACATTTTAATATATCAAAAAAAGTTTCAAAAACTGTTGGCATTCTTTCTAAGATCAGATATTATGTACCCCGCCCTGCCCTGGTGACGCTCTATTACTCCCTCATCTATCCATATCTCAACTATGGTATTTGTGCTTGGGGTTCTACTACCCAAAATCATTTATGTCCTCTAATTACTCAACACAAAGCTGCTATTAGGACAATATCCAACTTTGGCCCCGGACATCACTCGGTACCCCTACTCAAATCTCTGAATATGTTGGACATTAAGTCACTACAAATTCTCTCATATGTATTATACATATATAAAACGCTGAACTGTAATGCCAATCCTGACCTCAAAAGCTTCATTGAAGGTTGTAACGGAACCTATGAGCACCACACCAGAAGCAAATACAGTTTTGATATTCCAAGAGTACGACTTAATCAAACTAGAAATGCTCTACAAATCAAGGGACCCAGAATGTGGAATGACCTTCCCAACCATGTTAAAGACTGTACCTCTCTCCACCAATTTAAGATAAAAACGAAGCACTACCTAATAAATTCCCTGTAACCTACCTTACCCCTCTATTGTCAACCCATGTCTGTTTTTCTTAAACAACGCTGTTTGTCGACCTAATTGTATTTGTGCTGCTTTTTCAAACATGTTCCCCCCTTTCCTATTTTTATTTTTATTTGTTCTCAACACATTTTACACTTTAAACTCAATTAGTTTTAGGTTTTAGTCATTAAAGTTTTTTCTGCCTGAAACGCATTGCGTAATAGTGGCTTTAGGCACTGTATGTACTAGCTCTATCTATAAATCTATCAATTTTTGTAAATATCTCTTGTATGTATGTACCTTACCTGAATAAACATTTATTTATTTATTTATTTACTACAACGCAACGCAACACTGTTGGCTACGCCACAACCCAACACTGTTGGCTACGCCACAACCCAACACTGTTGGCTACGCTACAACCCAACACTGTTGGCTACGCCACAACCCAACACTGTTGGCTACGACACAACCCAACACTGTTGGCTACGACACACACAAACACTGTTGGCTACGACACAACCCTACACTGTTGATTACGACACAACCCAACACTGCTGGCTACGACACAACCCTACACTGTTGGCTACGACACAACCCTACACTGTTGACTACGCCACAACCCATCACTGTTGGCTACAACACATACCAACACTGTTGACTACGACACAACCCTAGACTGTTGGCTACGGCACATAGCAACACTGTTGACTACGACACATACCAACACTGTTGGCTACAACACATACCAACACTGTTGACTACGACACAACCCAACACAGTTGGCTACAACACAACCCAACACTGTTGGCTACGACACAACCCAAACACTGTTGGCTACAACACAACCCAACACTGTTGGTTACGACACAACCCTAGACTGTTGGCTACGACACAACCCAACACTGTTGACTACGACACATACCAACACTGTTGAATACGACACAACCCTACACTGTTGGCTACGACACAACCCAACACTGTTGGCTACAACACAACCCAACACTGTTGGTTACGACACAACCCTAGACTGTTGGCTACGACACAACCCAACACTGTTGACTACGACACATACCAACACTGTTGAATACGACACAACCCTACACTGTTAGCTACGACACAACCCAACACTGTTGACTACGACACAACCCAACACTGCTGACTACGACACAACCCAACACTGTTGGCTATGCCACAACCCAACACTGTTGGCTACGACACAACCCAACACTGTTGACTACGACACAACCCAACACTGCTGACAACGACACAACCCTACACTGTTGGCTACGACACAACCCAACACTGTTGACTACGACACAACCCTACACTGTTGGCTACGACACAACCCAACACTGTTGACTACGACACAACCCAACACTGTTGGCTACGACACAACCCAACACTGTTGGCTACGACACAACCCAACACTGTTGGCTACGACACAACCCAACACTGTTGGCTACGACACAACCCAACACTGTTGACTACGACACAACCCAACACTGTTGGCTACGACACAACCCAACACTGTTGGCTACGACACAACCCAACACTGTTGGCTACGACACAACCCAACACTGTTGACTACGACACAACCCAACACTGTTGGCTACGACACAACCCAACACTGTTGGCTACGACACAACCCAACACTGTTGGCTACGACACAACCCAACACTGTTGACTACGACACAACCCAACACTGTTGACTACGACACAACCCTACACTGTTGACTACGACACAACCCAACACTGTTGGCTACGACACAACCCAACACTGTTGACTACGACACAACCCTACACTGTTGGCTACGAAAAAACCCAACACTGTTGACTACGACACAACCCAACACTGTTGGCTACGACACAACCCAACACTGTTGGCTACGACACAACCCAACACTGTTGACTACGACACAACCCAACACTGTTGGCTACGGACACAACCCAACACTGTTGGCTACGACACAACCCAACACTGTTGGCTACGGCACATAGCAACACTGTTGGCTACGACACAACCCAACACTGTTAGCTACGTCACAACCCAACACTGTTGATTACGACACAACCCAACACTGTTGACTACGACACAACCCAACACTGTTGACTACGACACAACCCAACATTGTTGGCTACGACACAACCCAACACTGTTGACTACGACACAACCCAACACTGTTGGCTACGACACAACCCAACACTGTTGGCTACGACACAACCCAACACTGTTGAATACGACACAACCCAACACTGTTGACTACGACACAACCGAACACTGTTGGCTACGACACAACCCAACACTGTTGGCTACGACACAACCCTACACTGTTGGCTACAACACAACCCAACACTGTTGGCTACGACACAACCCAACACTGTTGGCTACGACACAACCCAACAATGTTGGCTACGACACAACCCAACACTGTTGGCTACGACAGATACCAACACTGTTGACTACGACACAACCCAACACTGTTGACTACAACACAACCCAACACTGTTTACTACGATACAACCGAACACTGATGGCTACGACACAACCCAACTTTGTTGGCAACGACAGATACCAACACTATTGACTAAATCTGTTTGGACTGTTGATATTGATAAAAATGAGTTTCCTGTTGGGTTATTTGTGGACCTGCGTAAGGCTTTTGACACTGTCAACCACCTAATCCTTCTTCTTAAATTACATCATTATGGAGTCAGAGGACACTCCCCTACAATACCTCAAATCTTACCTTACTGACAGGCTCCAGTATGTTTCTGTGAATAATTCAATTTCTCCCACGCTACCCATCAACATCGGTGTTCCTTAGGGCAGCATACTTGGCCCTCTCCTCTTTCTCATCTACATTAATGACCTTCCAAATGCCTCCCAACACCTCAAACCAATTCTATTTGCTGACGACACAACCTTCATTTACTCCAATCCTGACCCCCTTGCTCTAAATGCCCACAGTAAATACTGAGCTAAATAAAGTCCATCTTTGGCTAACTGCCAACAAACTCTCCCTTAACATTGACAAAACTTTCTATATTCTGTTTGGCAATAAATCCTCTAATCAAATAAATCTCAGAATAAAACAGTACCCAAATTTGTAACAAAATAGATGGCATATTCCTTGGCGTTCTCATTGACGTGAAGCTGAATTTCCAGGGACACATTTTAATATATCAAAAAAAGTTTCAAAAACTGTTGGCATTCTTTCTAAGATCAGATATTATGTACCCCGCCCTGCCCTGGTGACGCTCTATTACTCCCTCATCTATCCATATCTCAACTATGGTATTTGTGCTTGGGGTTCTACTACCCAAAATCATTTACGTCCTCTAATTACTCAACACAAAGCTGCTTATTAGGACAATATCTAACTCTGCCCCGGACATCACTCGGTACCCCTACTCAAATCTCTGAATATGTTGGACATTAAGTCACTACACATTCTCTCATATGTATTATACATATATAAAACGCTGAAACTGTAATGCCAATCCTGACCTCAAAAGCTTCATTGAAGGTTGTAACGGAACCTATGAGCACCACACCAGAAGCAAATACAGTTTTGATATTCCAAGAGTACGACTTAATCAAACTAGAAATGCTCTACAAATCAAGGGACCCAGAATGTGGAATGACCTTCCCAACCATGTTAAAGACTGTACCTCTCTCCACCAATTTAAGATAAAAACGAAGCACTACCTAAGAAATTCCTGTAACCTACCTTACCCCTCTAATTGTCAACCCATGTCTGTTTTCTTAAACAACGCTGTTTGTCGACCTAATTGTATTTGTGCTGCTTTTTCAAACATGTTCCCCCCCTTTCCTATTTTTTATTTTTATTTGTTCTCAACACATTTTACACTTTAAACTCAATTAGTTTTAGGTATTTAGTCATTAAAGTTTTTTTCTGCCTGAAACGCATTGCGTAATAGTGGCTTTAGGCACTGTATGTACTAGCTCTATCTATAAATCTATCAATTTTGTAAATATCTCTATGTATGTATGTACCTTACCTGAATAAACATTTATTTATTTATTTATTTACTACAACGCAACGCAACACTGTTGGCTACGCCACAACCCAACACTGTTGGCTACGCCACAACCCAACACTGTTGGCTACGCTACAACCCAACACTGTTGGCTACGCCACAAACCCAACACTGTTGGCTACGACACAACCCAACACTGTTGGCTACGACACATACCAACACTGTTGGCTACGACACAACCCTACACTGTTGACTACGACACAACCCAACACTGCTGGCTACGACACAACCCTACACTGTTGGCTACGACACAACCCTACACTGTTGACTACGACACAACCCAACACTGTTGGCTACAACACATACCAACACTGTTGGACTACGACACAACCCTAGACTGTTGGCTACGGCACATAGCAACACTGTTGACTACGACACATACCAACACTGTTGGCTACAACACATACCAACACTGTTGACTACGACACAACCCAACACAGTTGGCTACAACACAACCCAACACTGTTGGCTACGACACAACCCAACACTGTGGCTACAACACAACCCAACACTGTTGGTTACGACACAACCCTAGACTGTTGGCTACGACACAACCCAACACTGTTGACTACGACACATACCAACACTGTTGAATACGACACAACCCTACACTGTTGGCTACGACACAACCCAACACTGTTGGCTACAACACAACCCAACACTGTTGGCTACGACACAACCCTAGACTGTTGGCTACGGCACATAGCAACACTGTTGACTACGACACATACCAACACTGTTGAATACGACACAACCCTACACTGTTGGCTGACGACACAACCCAACACTGTTGACTACGACACAACCCAACACTGCTGACTACGACACAACCCAACACTGTTGGCTATGCCACAACCCAACACTGTTGGCTACGACACAACCCAACACTGTTGACTACGACACAACCCAACACTGCTGACTACGACACAACCCTACACTGTTGGCTACGACACAACCCAACACTGTTGACTACGACACAACCCTACACTGTTGACTACGACACAACCCAACACTGTTGACTACGACACAACCCAACACTGTTGGCTACGACACAACCCAACACTGTTGGCTACGACACAACCCAACACTGTTGGCTACGACACAACCCAACACTGTTGGCTACGACACAACCCAACACTGTTGACTACGACACAACCCAACACTGTTGGCTACGACACAACCCAACACTGTTGGCTACGACACAACCCAACACTGTTGGCTACGACACAACCCAACACTGTTGACTACGACACAACCCAACACTGTTGGCTACGACACAACCCAACACTGTTGGCTACGACACAACCCAACACTGTTGGCTACGACACAACCAACACTGTTGACTACGACACAACCCAACACTGTTGACTACGACACAACCCAACACTGTTGACTACGACACAACCCAACACTGTTGGCTACGGACACAACCCAACACTGTTGACTACGTGACACAGCCCCACACTGTTGGCTACGAAAAAACCCAACACTGTTGACTACGACACAACCCAACACTGTTGGCTACGACACAACCCAACACTGTTGGCTACGACACAACCCAACACTGTTGGCTACGACACAACCCAACACTGTTGGCTACGACACAACCCAACACTGTTGGCTACGGACACAACCCAACACTGTTGGCTACGGCACATAGCAACACTGTTGGCTACGACACATACCAACACTGTTGGCTATGACACAACCCAACACTCTTGACTACGACACAACCCAACACTGTTGACTACGACACAACCCTACACTGTTGGCTACGACACAACCCAACACTGTTGACTACGACACAACCCAGCACTGTTGACTACGACACAACCCAACACTGTTGGCTACGACACAACCCAACACTGTTGGCTACGACACAACCCAACACTGTTGGCTACGACACAACCCAACACTGTTGGCTACGACACAACCCAACACTGTTGACTATGACAGAACCCAACACTGTTGACTTCGACACAACCCTGCACTGTTGGCTACGACACAACCCAACACTGTTGGCTACGACACAACCCAACACTGTTGTCTACTACACAACCCAACACTGTTGGCTACTACACAACCCAACACTGTTGACTACGACACAACCCAACACTTGTGACTATGACAGAACCAACACTGTTGAATACGAAACAACCCAACACTGTTGGCTATGACAGAACCCAACACTGTTGACTACGAAACAACCCAACACTGTTGGGGGTGTGTCGTAGCACCTCCAGCACGCCTCCCAGCACCTCCCCGGACCTCATAGCACCTCCCCGGACCTCAAAGCACCTCCCTGGACATCCCAGAACCTCCCTGGACCTCTCAGTTCCTTTCCGGACACTCCACATCTTCCAGCACCTCTCAGCACCTCCCCGGACCTCCCAGCAGCTCCCAGTAACTTCCTGACCTCCCAGCACTTTCCAGTAACTTCCTTAACCTCCCAGCACCTTCCAGTCCCTTCCTGGACTTCTCAGCATCTTCCAGCACCTGTCAGCCCCTCCCCGGACCTCGCAGCACCTCCTAGTAACTCCCGGACCTCCTAGCACCTCCCTGGACCTCCTAGGACCTCCTAGCATCTACCCGGACTCCCCCTGTACCTCCCTGGATCCCCTCAGCACCTCCCTGAACCACCCAGCACCTCCCCGGACCTCATAGCACCTCCCGTGACCTCACAGCATCTTCCTGGATCACCCAGCACCTCCCCGGACCTCATAGCACCTTCCAGCACCTCCCTGTATCTCCCAGCACTTTCCTGGATCTCCCAGTACCTCCCTGGACCTCCCAGCACCTCCCTGGATCTTCCAGAACCTCCCTGGACCTCCCAGCACCTTCCTGGACCTCCTAAGCCCCTCCCTGGACCTCTCAGCACCTTCCTGGACCTCCAATCACCTCCCTGGACCCTCCCGGCATCTCCCTGACCACCCAGCACCTTCCTGGACCACCCAGCACCTTCCTGGCCACCCAGCACCTCCCAGTACCTCTCCGGACCAAACAGCATCTCCCTGGATCTCTCAGCACCTTCCCGGACCTCCCAGTACCTTCCCGGACCTTTCAGCATCTTCCAGCACCTCCCAGCATCTCCCCGGAGGCTACCTAGAGGCTACCTTGAGGTGCTTCCGGGGCTTAGTGTCCCCGCGGCCCGGTCGTCGACCAGGCCTCCTGGTTGCTGGACTGATCAACCAGGCTGTTAGACGCGGCTGCTCGCAGCCTGACGTATGAGTCACAGCCTGGTTGATCAGGTATCCTTTGGAGGTGCTTATCCAGTTCTCTCTTGAACACTGTGAGGGGTTTGCCAGTTATGCCCCTTATGTGTAGTGGAAGCGTGTTGAACAGTCTCGGGCCTCTGATGTTGATAGAGTTCTCTCTCAGAGTACCTGTTGCACCTCTGCTTTTCAACGGGGGTATTCTGCACATCCTGCCATGTCTTCTGGTCTCATGTGGTGTTATTTCTGTGTGCAGGTTTGGGACCAGCCCCTCAATTATTTTCCACGTGTAAATTATTATGTATCTCTCCCGCCTGCGCTCAAGGGAGTACAGATTTAGGCTCTTTAGTCGGTCCCAGTAATTTATATGTTTTACTGAGTGGATTCTAGCAGTAAAGGATCTCTGCACGCTCTCTAGGTCAGCAATTTCTCCAGCTTTGAAAGGGGCTGTCATTGTGCAGCAGTACTCCACTTTAGATAGCACAAGCGTTTTGAAAAGTATCATCATCGGTATAGCATCTCTAGTGTGAAAAGTTCTTGTTATCCAACCTGTCATTTTTCTTGCAGTTGTGACGGCTACTTTATTGTGTTCTTTAAAGGTAAGGTCTTCCGACATGAGTACACCCAGGTCCTTTACATTGCCTTTTCGTTCTATGTTATGATTTGCCTGCGTTTTGTACGTGGTTCCTGTTTTTATTTTCAATTTTTCCGTAGCGCATGAGCTGAAACTTATCCTCGTTGAATACCATATTATTTTCTGTAGCCCATAGAAAGACCTGATCTACATCTGATTGGAGGTTTGCCGTGTCCTCTATGTTGCCAACTCTCATGAAAATCCTAGTGTCATCTGCAAAGGATGATACAGTGCTATAGGTTGTGTTCTGGTCTATGTCCGATATGAGGATGAGAAAAAGTACTGGAGCAAGCACAGTACCCTGGGGGACTGAGCTCTTCACGGTTGATGGGCTGGATTTTATTTTGTTGACTATTACACATTGGGTTCTGTCAGTCAGGAAATTGTAGATCCATCTGCCTATTTTCCCGGTAATTCCTTTTGAACGCATTTTATGTGCAATAACACCATGGTCACATTTATCAAAAGCTTTTGCGAAATCTGTGTAAATTACATCAGCATTTTGTTTGTCTTCCATAGCATCTAATGCCATATCATAGTGGTCCAGCAACTGCGACAGGCAAGAGCGCCCTGTTCTGAAACCATGTTGTCCGGGGTTATGGAGATGCTGTGATTCCATGTATTTTGTGATCTTACTTCTTAGCACTCTCTCAAAAATTTTTATGATGTGCGATGTTAGTGCTATCGGTCTGTAATTTTTTGCCTCTGCCTTATTTCCTCCTTTATGGAGTGGTGCTATCTCTGCTGTTTTTAGTATGTCAGGGATAACGCCAGTATCTAGGCTTTGTCTCCACAGAATGTGAAGGGCCTGCGATAGTGGTTTTTTACAGTTCTTGATGAATATGGAGTTCCAAGAATCCGGGCCTGGTGCAGAGTGCATAGGCATACTGTTTATGGCTTCTTCAAAATCTAGTGGGGATAGGGCGACGTCTGATATGTGATTTGATGTTGGTATCATATCCATGAAAAATTCATTTGGGTTATCAATCTTTAGTGCATTTAATGGCTCACTGAAAACAGAGTCGTACTGCTTCCTCAGTAACTCGCTCATTTCTTTGTTGTCATCTGTGAAAGTTCCATCTCCCTTTCGCAGGGGCCCGATACTAGATGTGGTTTTTGATCTTGATTTTGCATAGGAGAAAAAATATTTCGGATTTCTCTCTATTTCACTGATGGCCTTTTGCTCTCTTTGCCTCTCCTGGGTTTTGTATAATTCTTGTAGCTTGAGTTCAATTGTTTCTATTTCTCTACCTAACCTTCGCCGTTCTTGAGATAGGGTGCGACTCTCAAGTTGTTCCGCGATTCGTTTTCTTCGCCTATATAAGGAACGACGTTCCCGTTCCAATCTGCATCTCTTTCTCTTTTTTCTTAGGGGTATGCGGTTTGAACATATTTCTAGTGCTACTGAGCTTATTTTTTCCAGGCACTGGTTCAAGTTTGCATTTCCTAGCTGTTCTTCCCAGTTTATTTCTGTGAAGTCCTGGTTTATTTGCTCCCAGTTTATCCGTTTATTATTGAAGTTGAATTGGCTGAAATCTCCTCCACCGGGAATCTGGACTGGTTTTGGAGGTCCATTCCCCATGGTTGTCAGTACCTCAATTAAGTTGTGATCTGAGTAACAGGTATTTGTAATCATTATGTTCCCGATCAACTCATCATTATTAGTGAAAATGAGGTCCAGCGTGTTCTCCTTCCTAGTTGGTTCTACTATTTGCTGGTTTAAGGCAAACCTATCGCACATCCGTAGCAGGTCATTTGCATGTGCCTGCTCATTTAGGCTACTTCCTGGTATTCTTTCTGATATTACTGTATTAGCCAGGTGCTTCCATTTCAGGTGCCGTAGGTTGAAGTCCCCAAGCAGGATGATGTTCGGAGCTGGATTTGTGAGGTTTTCCAAGCAGTGCTCTATTTTCATTAGTTGGTCTTTAAACTGCTGAGGGTTTGCCTCCGGTGACTTATATACAAGGACAACAACTACATTTAGGATCTCTATTTTGACTATCAGCACTTCCACCATATCATTTGAGGTGTTTAGCAGCTCAGTACAGATGAGTGTGTCTTTGATGTAGAGGCTGACCCCACCCTGAAGCCGGTGTTTCCTATCACATCTGAAGAGATTGTATTCTGGGATCCATATTTCACCATCAAGGTAGTCCTTTGTGTGAGTTTCCGTTAGGGCTGCAAACACTGCATTTGCCTCATGAAGGAGACCATCTATAAAATGAACTTTGTTGGATTTGCGTGTTTTTATACCCTGGATGTTGGCAAATATAAATGATGTTATCGTGTTAGTGGAAGTGCTGGATGCTTTAATTGGTGTTAATATCTGAGGCTCTGGTAAGGAGGCCACTGTGTTTGCCTCCCGCCGGAC
>NW_027189148.1:1667778-1704271 GCF_040958095.1 Procambarus clarkii | reverse complement strand
ACTCCCCGAGGGCACCAGATGAGTGTGGGGTTAGTCTGCATTTTTCGTCAAGCCACTGTCAATGTGAGAGAACTCGTGTCCAGCTTATAAGCCTATACTTGCATAAACCACAAGTGAAGATAACAATCTTTGGACAACACCCACCAGATGGGACTCGAACCCAGAAAGCACAACTACCTTCCAGTAGCTGCCATAACTAGTATGCTTTAACCCACTACACCATCAGACCCTACAAAAGAAGTAGAGACCTTCGAGATATATATATACATCCCAAATATCTCCACTTCCCGAGGGCACCAGATGAGTGTGGGGTTAGTCTGCATTTTTCGTCAAGCCACTGTCAATGTGAGAGAACTCGTGTCCAGCTTATAAGCCTATACTTGCATAAACCACAAGTGAAGATAACAATCTTTGGACAACACCCACCAGTGGGACTCGAACCCAGAAAGCACAACTACCTTCCAGTAGCTGCCATAACTAGTATGCTTTAACCCACTACACCATCAGACCCTACAAAAGAAGTAGAGACCTTCGAGATATATATATACATCCCAAATATCTCCACTTCCCGAGGGCACCAGATGAGTGTGGGGTTAGTCTGCATTTTTCGTCAAGCCACTGTCAATGTGAGAGAACTCGTGTCCAGCTTATAAGCCTATACTTGCATAAACCACAAGTGAAGATAACAATCTTTGGACAACACCCACCAGTGGGACTCGAACCCAGAAAGCACAACTACCTTCCAGTAGCTGCCATAACTAGTATGCTTTAACCCACTACACCATCAGACCCTACAAAAGAAGTAGAGACCTTCGAGATATATATATACATCCCAAATATCTCCACTTCCCGAGGGCACCAGATGAGTGTGGGGTTAGTCTGCATTTTTCGTCAAGCCACTGTCAATGTGAGAGAACTCGTGTCCAGCTTATAAGCCTATACTTGCATAAACCACAAGTGAAGATAACAATCTTTGGACAACACCCACCAGTGGGACTCGAACCCAGAAAGCACAACTACCTTCCAGTAGCTGCCATAACTAGTATGCTTTAACCCACTACACCATCAGACCCTACAAAAGAAGTAGAGACCTTCGAGATATATATATACATCCCAAATATCTCCACTTCCCGAGGGCACCAGATGAGTGTGGGGTTAGTCTGCATTTTTCGTCAAGCCACTGTCAATGTGAGAGAACTCGTGTCCAGCTTATAAGCCTATACTTGCATAAACCACAAGTGAAGATAACAATCTTTGGACAACACCCACCAGTGGGACTCGAACCCAGAAAGCACAACTACCTTCCAGTAGCTGCCATAACTAGTATGCTTTAACCCACTACACCATCAGACCCTACAAAAGAAGTAGAGACCTTCGAGATATATATATACATCCCAAATATCTCCACTTCCCGAGGGCACCAGATGAGTGTGGGGTTAGTCTGCATTTTTCGTCAAGCCACTGTCAATGTGAGAGAACTCGTGTCCAGCTTATAAGCCTATACTTGCATAAACCACAAGTGAAGATAACAATCTTTGGACAACACCCACCAGTGGGACTCGAACCCAGAAAGCACAACTACCTTCCAGTAGCTGCCATAACTAGTATGCTTTAACCCACTACACCATCAGACCCTACAAAAGAAGTAGAGACCTTCGAGATATATATATACATCCCAAATATCTCCACTTCCCGAGGGCACCAGATGAGTGTGGGGTTAGTCTGCATTTTTCGTCAAGCCACTGTCAATGTGAGAGAACTCGT
Source organism: Procambarus clarkii (assembly GCF_040958095.1). Taxonomy (NCBI): domain Eukaryota; kingdom Metazoa; phylum Arthropoda; class Malacostraca; order Decapoda; family Cambaridae; genus Procambarus; species Procambarus clarkii. Next base: position 1,702,507 of record NW_027189148.1, on the reverse strand, counting down.
GTCCAGCTTATAAGCCTATACTTGCATAAACCACAAGTGAAGATAACAATCTTTGGACAACACCCACCAGTGGGACTCGAACCCAGAAAGCACAACTACCTTCCAGTAGCTGCCATAACTAGTATGCTTTAACCCACTACACCATCAGACCCTACAAAAGAAGTAGAGACCTTCGAGATATATATATACATCCCAAATATCTCCACTTCCCGAGGGCACCAGATGAGTGTGGGGTTAGTCTGCATTTTTCGTCAAGCCACTGTCAATGTGAGAGAACTCGTGTCCAGCTTATAAGCCTATACTTGCATAAACCACAAGTGAAGATAACAATCTTTGGACAACACCCACCAGTGGGACTCGAACCCAGAAAGCACAACTACCTTCCAGTAGCTGCCATAACTAGTATGCTTTAACCCACTACACCATCAGACCCTACAAAAGAAGTAGAGTACCTTCGAGATATATATATACATCCCAAATATCTCCACTTCCCGAGGGCACCAGATGAGTGTGGGGTTAGTCTGCATTTTTCGTCAAGCCACTGTCAATGTGAGAGAACTCGTGTCCAGCTTATAAGCCTATACTTGCATAAACCACAAGTGAAGATAACAATCTTTGGACAACACCCACCAGTGGGACTCGAACCCAGAAAGCACAACTACCTTCCAGTAGCTGCCATAACTAGTATGCTTTAACCCACTACACCATCAGACCCTACAAAAGAAGTAGAGACCTTCGAGATATATATATACATCCCAAATATCTCCACTTCCCGAGGGCACCAGATGAGTGTGGGGTTAGTCTGCATTTTTCGTCAAGCCACTGTCAATGTGAGAGAACTCGTGTCCAGCTTATAAGCCTATACTTGCATAAACCACAAGTGAAGATAACAATCTTTGGACAACACCCACCAGTGGGACTCGAACCCAGAAAGCACAACTACCTTCCAGTAGCTGCCATAACTAGTATGCTTTAACCCACTACACCATCAGACCCTACAAAAGAAGTAGAGACCTTCGAGATATATATATACATCCCAAATATCTCCACTTCCCGAGGGCACCAGATGAGTGTGGGGTTAGTCTGCATTTTTCGTCAAGCCACTGTCAATGTGAGAGAACTCGTGTCCAGCTTATAAGCCTATACTTGCATAAACCACAAGTGAAGATAACAATCTTTGGACAACACCCACCAGTGGGACTCGAACTCAGAAAGCACAACTACCTTCCAGTAGCTGCCATAACTAGTATGCTTTAACCCACTACACCATCAGACCCTACAAAAGAAGTAGAGACCTTCGAGATATATATATACATCCCAAATATCTCCACTTCCCGAGGGCACCAGATGAGTGTGGGGTTAGTCTGCATTTTTCGTCAAGCCACTGTCAATGTGAGAGAACTCGTGTCCAGCTTATAAGCCTATACTTGCATAAACCACAAGTGAAGATAACAATCTTTGGACAACACCCACCAGTGGGACTCGAACCCAGAAAGCACAACTACCTTCCAGTAGCTGCCATAACTAGTATGCTTTAACCCACTACACCATCAGACCCTACAAAAGAAGTAGAGACCTTCGAGATATATATATACATCCCAAATATCTCCACTTCCCGAGGGCACCAGATGAGTGTGGGGTTAGTCTGCATTTTTCGTCAAGCCACTGTCAATGTGAGAGAACTCGTGTCCAGCTTATAAGCCTATACTTGCATAAACCACAAGTGAAGATAACAATCTTTGGACAACACCCACCAGTGGGACTTCGAACCCAGAAAGCACAACTACCTTCCAGTAGCTGCCATAACTAGTATGCTTTAACCCACTACACCATCAGACCCTACAAAAGAAGTAGAGACCTTCGAGATATATATATACATCCCAAATATCTCCACTTCCCGAGGGCACCAGATGAGTGTGGGGTTAGTCTGCATTTTTCGTCAAGCCACTGTCAATGTGAGAGAACTCGTGTCCAGCTTATAAGCCTATACTTGCATAAACCACAAGTGAAGATAACAATCTTTGGACAACACCCACCAGTGGGACTCGAACCCAGAAAGCACAACTACCTTCCAGTAGCTGCCATAACTAGTATGCTTTAACCCACTACACCATCAGACCCTACAAAAGAAGTAGAGTACCTTCGAGATATATATATACATCCCAAATATCTCCACTTCCCGAGGGCACCAGATGAGTGTGGGGTTAGTCTGCATTTTTCGTCAAGCCACTGTCAATGTGAGAGAACTTCGTGTCCAGCTTATAAGCCTATACTTGCATAAACCACAAGTGAAGATAACAATCTTTGGACAACACCCACCAGTGGGACTCGAACCCAGAAAGCACAACTACCTTCCAGTAGCTGCCATAACTAGTATGCTTTAACCCACTACACCATCAGACCCTACAAAAGAAGTAGAGACCTTCGAGATATATATATACATTCCCAAATATCTCCACTTCCCGAGGGCACCAGATGAGTGTGGGGTTAGTCTGCATTTTTCGTCAAGCCACTGTCAATGTGAGAGAACTCGTGTCCAGCTTATAAGCCTATACTTGCATAAACCACAAGTGAAGATAACAATCTTTGGACAACACCCACCAGTGGGACTCGAACCCAGAAAGCACAACTACCTTCCAGTAGCTGCCATAACTAGTATGCTTTAACCCACTACACCATCAGACCCTACAAAAGAAGTAGAGACCTTCGAGATATATATATACATCCCAAATATCTCCACTTCCCGAGGGCACCAGATGAGTGTGGGGTTAGTCTGCATTTTTCGTCAAGCCACTGTCAATGTGAGAGAACTCGTGTCCAGCTTATAAGCCTATACTTGCATAAACCACAAGTGAAGATAACAATCTTTGGACAACACCCACCAGTGGGACTCGAACTCAGAAAGCACAACTACCTTCCAGTAGCTGCCATAACTAGTATGCTTTAACCCACTACACCATCAGACCCTACAAAAGAAGTAGAGACCTTCGAGATATATATATACATCCCAAATATCTCCACTTCCCGAGGGCTCCAGATGAGTGTGGGGTTAGTCTGCATTTTTCGTCAAGCCACTGTCAATGTGAGAGAACTCGTGTCCAGCTTATAAGCCTATACTTGCATAAACCACAAGTGAAGATAACAATCTTTGGACAACACCCACCAGTGGGACTCGAACCCAGAAAGCACAACTACCTTCCAGTAGCTGCCATAACTAGTATGCTTTAACCCACTACACCATCAGACCCTACAAAAGAAGTAGAGACCTTCGAGATATATATATACATCCCAAATATCTCCACTTCCCGAGGGCACCAGATGAGTGTGGGGTTAGTCTGCATTTTTCGTCAAGCCACTGTCAATGTGAGAGAACTCGTGTCCAGCTTATAAGCCTATACTTGCATAAACCACAAGTGAAGATAACAATCTTTGGACAACACCCACCAGTGGGATTCGAACCCAGAATGCACAACTACCTTCCAGTAGCTGCCATAACTAGTATGCTTTAACCCACTACACCATCAGACCCTACAAAAGAAGTAGAGACCTTCGAGATATATATATACATCCCAAATATCTCCACTTCCCGAGGGCACCAGATGAGTGTGGGGTTAGTCTGCATTTTTCGTCAAGCCACTGTCAATGTGAGAGAACTCGTGTCCAGCTTATAAGCCTATACTTGCATAAACCACAAGTGAAGATAACAATCTTTGGACAACACCCACCAGTGGGACTCGAACCCAGAAAGCACAACTACCTTCCAGTAGCTGCCATAACTAGTATGCTTTAACCCACTACACCATCAGACCCTACAAAAGAAGTAGAGTCCTTCGAGATATATATATACATCCCAAATATCTCCACTTCCCGAGGGCACCAGATGAGTGTGGGGTTAGTCTGCATTTTTCGTCAAGCCACTGTCAATGTGAGAGAACTTGTGTCCAGCTTATAAGCCTATACTTGCATAAACCACAAGTGAAGATAACAATCTTTGGACAACACCCACCAGTGGGACTCGAACCCAGAAAGCACAACTACCTTCCAGTAGCTGCCATAACTAGTATGCTTTAACCCACTACACCATCAGACCCTACAAAAGAAGTAGAGACCTTCAAGATATATATATACATTCCAAATATCTCCACTTCCCGAGGGCACCAGATGAGTGTGGGGTTAGTCTGCATTTTTCGTCAAGCCACTGTCAATGTGAGAGAACTCGTGTTCAGCTTATAAGCCTATACTTGCATAAACCACAAGTGAAGATAACAATCTTTGGACAACACCCACCAGTGGGACTCGAACCCAGAAAGCACAACTACCTTCCAGTAGCTGCCATAACTAGTATGCTTTAACCCACTACACCATCAGACCCTACAAAAGAAGTAGAGACCTTCGAGATATATATATATACATCCCAAATATCTCCACTTCCCGAGGGCACCAGATGAGTGTGGGGTTAGTCTGCATTTTTCGTCCAAGCCACTGTCAATGTGAGAGAACTCGTGTCCAGCTTATAAGCCTATACTTGCATAAACCACAAGTGAAGATAACAATCTTTGGACAACACCCACCAGTGGGACTCGAACTCAGAAAGCACAACTACCTTCCAGTAGCTGCCATAACTAGTATGCTTTAACCCACTACACCATCAGACCCTACAAAAGAAGTAGAGACCTTCGAGATATATATATACATCCCAAATATCTCCACTCCCGAGGGCACCAGATGAGTGTGGGGTTAGTCTGCATTTTTCGTCAAGCCACTGTCAATGTGAGAGAACTCGTGTCCAGCTTATAAGCCTATACTTGCATAAACCACAAGTGAAGATAACAATCTTTGGACAACACCCACCAGAGGGACTCGAACCCAGAAAGCACAACTACCTTCCAGTAGCTGCCATAACTAGTATGCTTTAACCCACTATACCATCAGACCCTACAAAAGAAGTAGAGACCTTCGAGATATATATATACATCCTAAATATCTCCACTTCTCGAGGGCACCAGATGAGTGTGGGGTTAGTCCTGCATTTTTCGTCAAGCCACTGTCAATGTGAGAGAACTCGTGTCCAGCTTATAAGCCTATACTTGCATAAACCACAAGTGAAGATAACAATCTTTGGACAACACCCACCAGTGGGACTCGAACCCAGAAAGCACAACTACCTTCCAGTAGCTTCCATAACTAGTATGCTTTAACCCACAACACCATCAGACCCTACAAAAGAAGTAGAGACCTTCGAGATATATATATACATCCCAAATATCTCCACTTCCCGAGGGCACCAGATGAGTGTGGGGTTAGTCTGCATTTCTCGTCAAGCCACTGTCAATGTGAGAGAACTCGTGTCCAGCTTATACTTGCATAAACCACAAGTGAAGATAACAATCTTTGGACAACACCCACCAGTGGGACTCGAAACCAGAAAGGACTACTACATTCCAGTAGCTGCCATAACTAGTATGCTTTAACCCACTACACCATCAGACCCTACAAAAGAAGTAGAGACCTTCGAGATATATATATACATCCCAAATATCTCCACTTCTTGAGGGCACCAGATGAGTGTGGGGTTAGTCTGCATTTTTCGTCAAGCCACTGTCAATGTGAGAGAACTTGTGTTCAGCTTATAAGCCTATACTTGCATAAACCACAAGTGAAGATAACAATCTTTGGACAACACCCACCAGTGGGACTCGAACCCAGAAAGCACAACTACCTTCCAGTAGCTGCCATAACTAGTATGCTTTAACCCACTACACCATCAGACCCTACAAAAGAAGTAGAGACCTTCAAGATATATATATACATTCCAAATATCTCCACTTCCCGAGGGCACCAGATGAGTGTGGGGTTAGTCTGCATTTTTCGTCAAGCCACTGTCAATGTGAGAGAACTCGTGTTCAGCTTATAAGCCTATACTTGCATAAACCACAAGTGAAGATAACAATCTTTGGACAACACCCACCAGTGGGACTCGAACCCAGAAAGCACAACTACCTTCCAGTAGCTGCCATAACTAGTATGCTTTAACCCACTACACCATCAGACCCTACAAAAGAAGTAGAGACCTTCGAGATATATATATACATCCCAAATATCTCCACTTCCCGAGGGCACCAGATGAGTGTGGGGTTAGTCTGCATTTTTCGCCAAGCCACTGTCAATGTGAGAGAACTCGTGTCCAGCTTATAAGCCTATACTTGCATAAACCACAAGTGAAGATAACAATCTTTGGACAACACCCACCAGTGGGACTCGAACTCAGAAAGCACAACTACCTTCCAGTAGCTGCCATAACTAGTATGCTTTAACCCACTACACCATCAGACCCTACAAAAGAAGTAGAGACCTTCGAGATATATATATACATCCCAAATATCTCCACTCCCCGAGGGCACCAGATGAGTGTGGGGTTAGTCTGCATTTTTCGTCAAGCCACTGTCAATGTGAGAGAACTCGTGTCCAGCTTATAAGCCTATACTTGCATAAACCACAAGTGAAGATAACAATCTTTGGACAACACCCACCAGAGGGACTCGAACCCAGAAAGCACAACTACCTTCCAGTAGCTGCCATAACTAGTATGCTTTAACCCACTATACCATCAGACCCTACAAAAGAAGTAGAGACCTTCGAGATATATATATACATCCTAAATATCTCCACTTCTCGAGGGCACCAGATGAGTGTGGGGTTAGTCTGCATTTTTCGTCAAGCCACTGTCAATGTGAGAGAACTCGTGTCCAGCTTATAAGCCTATACTTGCATAAACCACAAGTGAAGATAACAATCTTTGGACAACACCCACCAGTGGGACTCGAACCCAGAAAGCACAACTACCTTCCAGTAGCTTCCATAACTAGTATGCTTTAACCCACAACACCATCAGACCCTACAAAAGAAGTAGAGACCTTCGAGATATATATATACATCCCAAATATCTCCACTTCCCGAGGGCACCAGATGAGTGTGGGGTTAGTCTGCATTTCTCGTCAAGCCACTGTCAATGTGAGAGAACTCGTGTCCAGCTTATACTTGCATAAACCACAAGTGAAGATAACAATCTTTGGACAACACCCACCAGTGGGACTCGAAACCAGAAAGGACTACTACATTCCAGTAGCTGCCATAACTAGTATGCTTTAACCCACTACACCATCAGACCCTACAAAAGAAGTAGAGACCTTCGAGATATATATATACATCCCAAATATCTCCACTTCTTGAGGGCACCAGATGAGTGTGGGGTTAGTCTGCATTTTTCGTCAAGCCACTGTCAATGTGAGAGAACTCGTGTCCAGCTTATAAGCCTATACTTGCATAAACCACAAGTGAAGATAACAATCTTTTGACAACACCCACCAGTGGGACTCGAACCCAGAAAGCACAAGTACCTTCCAGTAGCTGCCATAACTAGTATGCTTTAACCCACTACCCCATCAGACCCTACAAAAGAAGTAGAGACCTTCGAGATATATATATACATCCCAAATATCTCCACTTCCCGAGGGCTCCAGATGAGTGTGGGGTTAGTCTGCATTTTTCGTCAAGCCACTGTCAATGTGAGAGAACTCGTGTCCAGCTTATAAGCCTATACTTGCATAAACCACAAGTGAAGATAACAATCTTTGGACAACACCCACCAGTGGGACTCGAACCCAGAAAGCACAACTACCTTCCAGTAGCTGCCATAACTAGTATGCTTTAACCCACTACACCATCAGACCCTACAAAAGAAGTAGAGACCTTCGAGATATATATATACATCCCAAATATCTCCACTCCCCGAGGGCACCAGATGAGTGTGGGGTTAGTCTGCATTTTTCGTCAAGCCACTGTCAATGTGAGAGAACTCGTGTCCAGCTTATAAGCCTAAACTTGCATAAACCACAAGTGAAGATAACAATCTTTGGACAACACCCACCAGAGGGACTCGAACCCAGAAAGCACAACTACCTTCCAGTAGCTGCCATAACTAGTATGCTTTAACCCACTATACCATCAGACCCTACAAAAGAAGTAGAGACCTTCGAGATATATATATACATCCCAAATATCTCCACTTCCCGAGGGCACCAGATGAGTGTGGGGTTAGTCTGCATTTTTCGTCACACCACTGTCAATGTGAGAGAACTCGTGTCCAGCTTATAAGCCTATACTTGCATAAACCACAAGTGAAGATAACAATCTTTGGACAACACCCACCAGTGGGACTCGAACCCAGAAAGCACAACTACCTTCCAGTAGCTGCCATAACTAGTATGCTTTAACCCACTACACCATCAGACCCTACAAAAGAAGTAGAGACCTTCAAGATATATATATACATCCCAAATATCTCCACTTCCCGAGGGCACCAGATGAGTGTGGGGTTAGTCTGCATTTTTCGTCAAGCCACTGTCAATGTGAGAGAACTCGTGTCCAGCTTATAAGCCTATACTTGCATAAACCACAAGTGAAGATAACAATCTTTGGACAACACCCACCAGTGGGATTCGAACCCAGAAAGCACAACTACCTTCCAGTAGCTGCCATAACTAGTATGCTTTAACCCACTACACCATCAGACCCTACAAAAGAAGTAGAGACCTTCGAGATATATATATACATCCCAAATATCTCCAATTCCCGAGGGCACCAGATGAGTGTGGGGTTAGTCTGCATTTTTCGTCAAGCCAATGTCAATGTGAGAGAACTCGTGTCCAGCTTATAAGCCTATACTTGCATAAACCACAAGTGAAGATAACAATCTTTGGACAACACCCACCAGAGGGACTCGAACCCAGAAAGCACAACTACCTTCCAGTAGCTGCCATAACTAGTATGCTTTAACCCACTATACCATCAGACCCTACAAAAGAAGTAGAGACCTTCGAGATATATATATACATCCCAAATATCTCCACTTCCCGAGGGCACCAGATGAGTGTGGGGTTAGTCTGCATTTTTCGTCACACCACTGTCAATGTGAGAGAACTCGTGTCCAGCTTATAAGCCTATACTTGCATAAACCACAAGTGAAGATAACAATCTTTGGACAACACCCACCAGTGGGACTCGAACCCAGAAAGCACAACTACCTTCCAGTAGCTGCCATAACTAGTATGCTTTAACCCACTACACCATCAGACCCTACAAAAGAAGTAGAGACCTTCAAGATATATATATACATCCCAAATACCTCCACTTCCCGAGGGCACCAGATGAGTGTGGGGTTAGTCTGCATTTTTCGTCAAGCCACTGTCAATGGGAGAGAACTCGTGTCCAGCTTATAAGCCTATACTTGCATAAACCACAAGTGAAGATAACAATCTTTGGACAACACCCACCAGTGGGATTCGAACCCAGAAAGCACAACTACCTTCCAGTATCTGCCATAACTAGTATGCTTTAACCCACTACACCATCAGACCCTACAAAAGAAGTAGAGACCTTCGAGATATATATATACATCTCAAATATCTCCACTTCCCGAGGGCACCAGATGAGTGTGGGGTTAGTCTGCATTTTTCGTCAAGCCACTGTCAATGTGAGAGAACTCGTGTCCAGCTTATAAGCCTATACTTGCATAAACCACAAGTGAAGATAACAATCTTTGGACAACACCCACCAGTGGGACTCGAACCCAGAAAGCACAACTACCTTCCAGTAGCTGCCATAACTAGTATGCTTTAACCCACTACACCATCAGACCCTACAAAAGAAGTATAGTCCTTCGAGATATATATATACATCCCAAATATCTCCACTTCCCGAGGGCACCAGATGAGTGTGGGGTTAGTCTGCATTTTTCGTCAAGCCACTGTCAATGTGAGAGAACTCGTGTCCAGCTTATAAGCCTATACTTGCATAAACCACAAGTGAAGATAACAATCTTTGGACAACACCCATTAGTGGGACTCGAACCCAGAAAGCACAACTACCTTCCAGTAGCTGCCATAACTAGTATGCTTTAACCCACTACACCATCAGACCCTACAAAAGAAGTAGAGACCTTCGAGATATATATATACATCCCAAATATCTCCACTTCCCGAGGGCACCAGATGAGTGTGGGGTTAGTCTGCATTTTTCGTCAAGCCACTGTCAATGTGAGAGAACTCGTGTCCAGCTTATAAGCCTATACTTGCATAAACCACAAGTGAAGATAACAATCTTTGGACAACACCCACCAGTGGGATTCGAACCCAGAAAGCACAACTACCTTCCAGTAGCTGCCATAACTAGTATGCTTTAACCCACTACACCATCAGACCCTACAAAAGAAGTAGAGACCTTCGAGATATATATATACATCCCAAATATCTCCACTTCCCGAGGGCTCCAGATGAGTGTGGGGTTAGTCTGCATTTTTCGTCAAGCCACTGTCAATGTGAGAGAACTCGTGTCCAGCTTAGAAGCCTATACTTGCATAAACCACAAGTGAAGATAACAATCTTTGGACAACACCCACCAGTGGGACTCGAACCCAGAAAGCACAACTACCTTCCAGTAGCTGCTATAACTAGTATGCTTTAACCCACTACACCATCAGACCCTACAAAAGAAGTAGAGACCTTCGAGATATATATATATATCCCAAATATCTCCACTTCCCGAGGGCACCAGATGAGTGTGGGGTTAGTCTGCATTTTTCGTCAAGCCACTGTCAATGTGAGAGAACTCGTGTCCAGCTTATAAGCCTATACTTGCATAAACCACAAGTGAAGATAACAATCTTTGGACAACACCCACCAGTGGGATTCGAACCCAGAAAGCACAACTACCTTCCAGTAGCTGCCATAACTAGTATGCTTTAACCCACTACACCATCAGACCCTACAAAAGAAGTAGAGACCTTCGAGATATATATATACATCCCAAATATCTCCACTTCCCGAGGGCACCAGATGAGTGTGGGATTAGTCTGCATTTTTCGTCAAGCCACTGTCAATGTGAGAGAACTCGTGTCCAGCTTATAAGCCTATACTTGCATAAACCACAAGTGAAGATAACAATCTTTGGACAACACCCACCAGTGGGCCTCGAACCCAGAAAGCACAACTACCTTCCAGTAGCTGCCATAACTAGTATGCTTTAACCCACTACACCATCAGACCCTACAAAAGAAGTAGAGTCCTTCGAGATATATATATACATCCCAAATATCTCCACTTCCCGAGGGCACAAGATGAGTGTGGGGTTAGTCTGCATTTTTCGTCAAGCCACTGTCAATGTGAGAGAACTTGTGTCCAGCTTATAAGCCTATACTTGCATAAACCACAAGTGAAGATAACAATCTTTGGACAACACCCACCAGTGGGACTCGAACCCAGAAAGCACAACTACCTTCCAGTAGCTGCCATAACTAGTATGCTTTAACCCACTACACCATCAGACCCTACAAAAGAAGTAGAGACCTTCAAGATATATATATATACATTCCAAATATCTCCACTTCCCGAGGGCACCAGATGAGTGTGGGGTTAGTCTGCATTTTTCGTCAAGCCACTGTCAATGTGAGAGAACTCGTGTTCAGCTTATAAGCCTATACTTGCATAAACCACAAGTGAAGATAACAATCTTTGGACAACACCCACCAGTGGGACTCGAACCCAGAAAGCACAACTACCTTCCAGTAGCTGCCATAACTAGTATGCTTTAACCCACTACACCATCAGACCCTACAAAGGAAGTAGAGACCTTCGAGATATATATATACATCCCAAATATCTCCACTTCCCGAGGGCACCAGATGAGTGTGGGGTTAGTCTGCATTTTTCGTCAAGCCACTGTCAATGTGAGAGAACTCGTGTCCAGCTTATAAGCCTATACTTGCATAAACCACAAGTGAAGATAACAATCTTTGGACAACACCCACCAGTGGGACTCGAACCCAGAAAGCACAACTACCTTCCAGTAGCTGCCATAACTAGTATGCTTTAACCCACTACACCATCAGACCCTACAAAAGAAGTAGAGACCTTCGAGATATATATATACATCCCAAATATCTCCACTCCCCGAGGGCACCAGATGAGTGTGGGGTTAGTCTGCATTTTTCGTCAAGCCACTGTCAATGTGAGAGAACTCGTGTCCAGCTTATAAGCCTAAACTTGCATAAACCACAAGTGAAGATAACAATCTTTGGACAACACCCACCAGAGGGACTCGAACCCAGAAAGCACAACTACCTTCCAGTAGCTGCCATAACTAGTATGCTTTAACCCACTATACCATCAGACCCTACAAAAGAAGTAGAGACCTTCGAGATATATATATACATCCCAAATATCTCCACTTCCCGAGGGCACCAGATGAGTGTGGGGTTAGTCTGCATTTTTCGTCACACCACTGTCAATGTGAGAGAACTCGTGTCCAGCTTATAAGCCTATACTTGCATAAACCACAAGTGAAGATAACAATCTTTGGACAACACCCACCAGTGGGACTCGAACCCAGAAAGCACAACTACCTTCCAGTAGCTGCCATAACTAGTATGCTTTAACCCACTACACCATCAGACCCTACAAAAGAAGTAGAGACCTTCAAGATATATATATACATCCCAAATATCTCCACTTCCCGAGGGCACCAGATGAGTGTGGGGTTAGTCTGCATTTTTCGTCAAGCCACTGTCAATGTGAGAGAACTCGTGTCCAGCTTATAAGCCTATACTTGCATAAACCACAAGTGAAGATAACAATCTTTGGACAACACCCACCAGTGGGATTCGAACCCAGAAAGCACAACTACCTTCCAGTAGCTGCCATAACTAGTATGCTTTAACCCACTACACCATCAGACCCTACAAAAGAAGTAGAGACCTTCGAGATATATATATACATCCCAAATATCTCCAATTCCCGAGGGCACCAGATGAGTGTGGGGTTAGTCTGCATTTTTTGTCAAGCCAATGTCAATGTGAGAGAACTCGTGTCCAGCTTATAAGCCTATACTTGCATAAACCACAAGTGAAGATAACAATCTTTGGACAACACCCACCAGAGAGACTCGAACCCAGAAAGCACAACTACCTTCCAGTAGCTGCCATAACTAGTATGCTTTAACCCACTATACCGTCAGGCCCTCCAAAAGAAGTAGAGACCTTCGAGATATATATATACATCCCAAATATCTCCACTTCCCGAGGGCACCAGATGAGTGTGGGGTTAGTCTGCATTTTTCGTCACACCACTGTCAATGTGAGAGAACTCGTGTCCAGCTTATAAGCCTATACTTGCATAAACCACAAGTGAAGATAACAATCTTTGGACAACACCCACCAGTGGGACTCGAACCCAGAAAGCACAACTACCTTCCAGTAGCTGCCATAACTAGTATGCTTTAACCCACTACACCATCAGACCCTACAAAAGAAGTAGAGACCTTCAAGATATATATATACATCCCAAATACCTCCACTTCCCGAGGGCACCAGATGAGTGTGGGGTTAGTCTGCATTTTTCGTCAAGCCACTGTCAATGGGAGAGAACTCGTGTCCAGCTTATAAGCCTATACTTGCATAAACCACAAGTGAAGATAACAATCTTTGGACAACACCCACCAGTGGGATTCGAACCCAGAAAGCACAACTACCTTCCAGTATCTGCCATAACTAGTATGCTTTAACCCACTACACCATCAGACCCTACAAAAGAAGTAGAGACCTTCGAGATATATATATACATCTCAAATATCTCCACTTCCCGAGGGCACCAGATGAGTGTGGGGTTAGTCTGCATTTTTCGTCAAGCCACTGTCAATGTGAGAGAACTCGTGTCCAGCTTATAAGCCTATACTTGCATAAACCACAAGTGAAGATAACAATCTTTGGACAACACCCACCAGTGGGACTCGAACCCAGAAAGCACAACTACCTTCCAGTAGCTGCCATAACTAGTATGCTTTAACCCACTACACCATCAGACCCTACAAAAGAAGTATAGTCCTTCGAGATATATATATACATCCCAAATATCTCCACTTCCCGAGGGCACCAGATGAGTGTGGGGTTAGTCTGCATTTTTCGTCAAGCCACTGTCAATGTGAGAGAACTCGTGTCCAGCTTATAAGCCTATACTTGCATAAACCACAAGTGAAGATAACAATCTTTGGACAACACCCATTAGTGGGACTCGAACCCAGAAAGCACAACTACCTTCCAGTAGCTGCCATAACTAGTATGCTTTAACCCACTACACCATCAGACCCTACAAAAGAAGTAGAGACCTTCGAGATATATATATACATCCCAAATATCTCCACTTCCCGAGGGCACCAGATGAGTGTGGGGTTAGTCTGCATTTTTCGTCAAGCCACTGTCAATGTGAGAGAACTCGTGTCCAGCTTATAAGCCTATACTTGCATAAACCACAAGTGAAGATAACAATCTTTGGACAACACCCACCAGTGGGATTCGAACCCAGAAAGCACAACTACCTTCCAGTAGCTGCCATAACTAGTATGCTTTAACCCACTACACCATCAGACCCTACAAAAGAAGTAGAGACCTTCGAGATATATATATACATCCCAAATATCTCCACTTCCCGAGGGCTCCAGATGAGTGTGGGGTTAGTCTGCATTTTTCGTCAAGCCACTGTCAATGTGAGAGAACTCGTGTCCAGCTTAGAAGCCTATACTTGCATAAACCACAAGTGAAGATAACAATCTTTGGACAACACCCACCAGTGGGACTCGAACCCAGAAAGCACAACTACCTTCCAGTAGCTGCTATAACTAGTATGCTTTAACCCACTACACCATCAGACCCTACAAAAGAAGTAGAGACCTTCGAGATATATATATATATCCCAAATATCTCCACTTCCCGAGGGCACCAGATGAGTGTGGGGTTAGTCTGCATTTTTCGTCAAGCCACTGTCAATGTGAGAGAACTCGTGTCCAGCTTATAAGCCTATACTTGCATAAACCACAAGTGAAGATAACAATCTTTGGACAACACCCACCAGTGGGATTCGAACCCAGAAAGCACAACTACCTTCCAGTAGCTGCCATAACTAGTATGCTTTAACCCACTACACCATCAGACCCTACAAAAGAAGTAGAGACCTTCGAGATATATATATACATCCCAAATATCTCCACTTCCCGAGGGCACCAGATGAGTGTGGGATTAGTCTGCATTTTTCGTCAAGCCACTGTCAATGTGAGAGAACTCGTGTCCAGCTTATAAGCCTATACTTGCATAAACCACAAGTGAAGATAACAATCTTTGGACAACACCCACCAGTGGGCCTCGAACCCAGAAAGCACAACTACCTTCCAGTAGCTGCCATAACTAGTATGCTTTAACCCACTACACCATCAGACCCTACAAAAGAAGTAGAGTCCTTCGAGATATATATATACATCCCAAATATCTCCACTTCCCGAGGGCACAAGATGAGTGTGGGGTTAGTCTGCATTTTTCGTCAAGCCACTGTCAATGTGAGAGAACTTGTGTCCAGCTTATAAGCCTATACTTGCATAAACCACAAGTGAAGATAACAATCTTTGGACAACACCCACCAGTGGGACTCGAACCCAGAAAGCACAACTACCTTCCAGTAGCTGCCATAACTAGTATGCTTTAACCCACTACACCATCAGACCCTACAAAAGAAGTAGAGACCTTCAAGATATATATATATACATTCCAAATATCTCCACTTCCCGAGGGCACCAGATGAGTGTGGGGTTAGTCTGCATTTTTCGTCAAGCCACTGTCAATGTGAGAGAACTCGTGTTCAGCTTATAAGCCACTGTCAATGTGAGAGAACTCGTGTTCAGCTTATAAGCCTATTCTTATCCAGCTTATAAGCGTGTTCAGCTTATCTTGCATAAACCACAAGTGAAGATAACAATCTTTGGACAACACCCACCAGTGGGACTCGAACCCAGAAAGCACAACTACCTTCCAGTAGCTGCCATAACTAGTATGCTTTAACCCACTACACCATCAGACCCTACAAAGGAAGTAGAGACCTTCGAGATATATATATACATCCCAAATATCTCCACTTCCCGAGGGCACCAGATGAGTGTGGGGTTAGTCTGCATTTTTCGTCAAGCCACTGTCAATGTGAGAGAACTCGTGTCCAGCTTATAAGCCTATACTTGCATAAACCACAAGTGAAGATAACAATCTTTGGACAACACCCACCAGTGGGACTCGAACCCAGAAAGCACAACTACCGTCCAGTAGCTGCCATAACTAGTATGCTTTAACCCGATACACCATCAGACACTACAAAAGAAGTAGAGACCTTCGAAATATATATATACATCCCAAATATCTCCACTTCCCGAGGGCACCAGATGAGTTTGGGGTTAGTCTGCATTTTTCGCCAAGCCACTGTCAATGTGAGAGAACTCGTGTCCAGCTTATAAGCCTATACTTGCATAAACCACAAGTGAAGATAACAATCTTTGGACAACACCCACCAGTGGGACTCGAACTCAGAAAGCACAACTACCTTGCAGTAGCTGCCATAACTAGTATGCTTTAACCCACTACACCATCAGACCCTACAAAAGAAGTAGAGACCTTCGAGATATATATATACATCCCAAATATCTCCACTCCCCGAGGGCACCAGATGAGTGTGGGGTTAGTCTGCATTTTTCGTCAAGCCACTGTCAATGTGAGAGAACTCGTGTCCAGCTTATAAGCCTATACTTGCATAAACCACAAGTGAAGATAACAATCTTTGGACAACACCCACCAGAGGGACTCGAACCCAGAAAGCACAACTACCTTCCAGTAGCTGCCATAACTAGTATGCTTTAACCCACTATACCATCAGACCCTACAAAAGAAGTAGAGACCTTTGAGATATATATATACATCCCAAATATCTCCACTTCCCGAGGGCACCAGATGAGTGTGGGGTCCCAGCAAACACAAATCATCTACACAACGTTCGCCTATCTCTTCCCATAGGTGTGGGAATGATTTGCATTGAGAATGGTGCAGGAGAGCCTTTGAGAAACTTTTACTCAAAAAATCCAAACACAAAGGTTTAATTATAAATAGTTTTTCTACAATTATTTTCTTCCAAATGTAAAACAAATAGTTTTTACATGTTTAAATATAAAATTTATGGTGTTTTTTTGTAAAATTCATTAATAAATTGTGAATGATATATATTGGCTGAGTGAAACCTTTAAAATCCATTTAGTTATAATATGAACAGAAAAAAGTAGTTTTCCAAATTTTCTAAAAATCGCTCTTTTTAACACAATTTGACTCCTTATGCATTCCACTAAACACTAATATCATGTTTAAATATATAATTTATGTATTATTCCCTAAGATAATTTATATAAATTATAAAAGTTGCTGGAAAGTGGTGAGAAAGAATCTGAACACGTTTTGTTGTCTTATATTGGCGTGTTCTTATTAACTAGAGTGAGTAAGAGTGAGCGAGAGTGGGTAAGAGTGAGTAAGAGTGACTGTAGGTGAGTGAGAGTGCCAGAGAGTGTGTAAGTGTGAGTAAGAGTGAGTATAAGTAAGAGTGACTGAGAGTGAGTAAGAGTGAGAGTAAGGGTGACAGAATGAGTAAGAGTGAGAGTAAAGTGATTGAGAGTTAGAGTGAGAGTAAGAGTGATTGAGAGTTAGTGAGAGTAAGAGTGATTGAGAGTAAGAGTGATTGAGAGTAAGAGTGATTGAGAGTAAGAGTGATTGAGAGTAAGAGTGATTGGGAGTAAGAGTGATTGAGAGTAAGAGTGATTGGGAGTAAGAGTGATTGGGAGTAAGAGTGAGAGTAAGAGTAAGAATGAGAATAAGAGTGATTGAGAGTAAGAGTGATTGGGAGTAAGAGTAAGAATGAGAGTAGGAGTGATTGAGAGTAGGAGTGATTGGGAGTAGGAGTGATTGGGAGTAAGAGTGATTGAGAGTAAGAGTAATTGAGAGTAAGAATATGAGAGTAAGAGTGAGAGAGTGAGTATGAATGGGTAAGGGTGACTGAGAGTGAGTAAGAGTGACAGAGTAAGAATGACAGAGTAAGAGTGATAGAGAGTAAGAGTGACAGAGAGTAAGAGTGACAGAGAGTAAGAGTGACAGAGAGTAAGAGTGACAGAGAGTAAGAGTGACAGAGAGTAAGAGTGACAGAGTAAGAGTGAGTATGAGAGTGAGTAAGGATGACTGAGAGAAAGAGTGAGTAATAGTGTGTAAGAGTGATTGAGAGTTAGAGTGAGAGTAAGAGTGATTGAGAGTTAGTGAGAGTAAGAGTGATTGAGAGTAAGAGTGATTGAGAGTAAAAGTGATTGAGAGTAAGAGTGATTGAGAGTAAGAGTGATTGGGAGTAAGAGTGATTGAGAGTAAGAGTGATTGGGAGTAAGAGTGATTGGGAGTAAGAGTGATTGGGAGTAGGAGTAAGAATGAGAATAAGAGTGATTGAGAGTAAGAGTGAGTAAGAGTAAGAATGAGAGTAAGAGTGATTGAGAGTAAGAGTGATTGAGAGTAAGAGTGATTGAGAGTAAGAGTGATTGGGAGTAAGAGTGATTGAGAGTAAGAGTGATTGGGAGTAAGAGTGATTGGGAGTAGGAGTAAGAATGAGAATAAGAGTGATTGAGAGTAAGAGTGAGTAAGAGTAAGAATGAGAGTAAGAGTGATTGAGAGTAAGAGTGATTGAGAGTAAAAGTGATTGAGAGTAAGAGTGATTGAGAGTAAGAGTGATTGAGAGTAAGAGTGATTGAGAGTAAGAGTGATTGGGAGTAAGAGTGATTGGGAGTAAGAGTGAGAGTAAGAGTAAGAATGAGAATAAGAGTGATTGAGAGTAAGAGTGATTGGGAGTAAGAGTAAGAGTAAGAATGTGAGTAGGAGTGATTGAGAGTAGGAGTGATTGGGAGTAGGAGTGATTGGGAGTAAGAGTGATTGAGAGTAAGAGTAATTGAGAGTAAGAGTATGAGAGTAAGAGTGAGAGAGTGAGTATGAATGGGTAAGGGTGACAGAGTGAGTAAGAATGACAGAGTAAGAGTGACAGAGAGTAAGAGTGACAGAGAGTAAGAGTGACAGAGAGTAAGAGTGAAAGAGTAAGAGTGACAGAGAGTAAGAGTGACTGAGAGTAAGAGTGACAGAGAGTAAGAGTGACAGAGAGTAAGAGTGACAGAGAGTAAGAGTGACAGAGAGTAAGAGTGACAGAGTAAGAGTGACAGAGTAAGAGTGACAGAGAGTAAGAGTGACAGAGAGTAAGAGTGACAGAGAGTAAGAGTGACAGAGAGTAAGAGTGACAGAGTAAGAGTGACAGAGAGTAAGAGTGACAGAGTAAGAGTGACAGAGTAAGAGTGATAGAGTAAGAGTGACAGAGAGTAGGAGTGACAGAGACTAAGAGTGACAGAGTAAGAGTGACAGAGTAAGAGTGATAGAGAGTAAGAGTGACAGTGAGTAAGAGTGACAGAGAGTAAGAGTGACAGAGTAAGAGTGACAGAGAGTAAGAGTGACAGAGTGTAAGAGTGACAGAGTAAGAGTGACAGAGTAAGAGTGACAGAGTAAGAGTGACAGAGAGTAAGAGTGACAGAGTAAGAGTGACAGAGTAAGAGTGATAGAGAGTAAGAGTGACAGTGAGTAAGAGTGACAGAGAGTAAGAGTGACAGAGTAAGAGTGACAGAGTGTAAGAGTGACAGAGTAAGAGTGACAGAGTAAGAGTGACAGAGAGTAAGAGTGACAGAGAGTAAGAGTGACAGAGAGTAAGAGTGACAGAGAGTAAGAGTGACAGAGTAAGAGAGTGAGAGTGATTATGAGAGAGTTAAGAGTGTGAGGTGTGTGAGTGTAGCAGGCCAGGGAGGCAGGATGTGTGGTCACAGGCGAGGCCTAGGCCTCGTGATCTCTAATGTTGGTTTTTATATATATGTTGGATTTTTTGTCCTGTTTCAAATTATAATTATTTAGCAGGAATGTAATAAGATATTGCACAGTATTAATGTGACAATAATATATGCATTATTTCCTTGATAATCAAACTTGTTGTTCAAAGATAATATACAATCTTTGAAGGAAACATTTTGAGAGCGCGAGCTGGCACCACTGTTCTGGTGGTGAGAGAGACATATGGTTAGTTGTACTCAGACCTTCACTGGTGAAGGGTGTGTCCCAGCTGGCCGCCACCCGCCGCCACCCGCCACCACCCGCCACCCACCACCAGCCGCCACCCGCCGCCCACCACCAGCCGCCACCCACCACCAGCCGCCACCCGCCACCCACCACCAGCCGCCACCCGCCGCCACCCACCACCAGCCGCCACCCGCCACCCGCCACCACCCACCACCAGCCGCCACCTGCCACCACCCACCACCGGCCGCCACCCGCCACCACCCACCACCAGCCGCCACCCGCCACCACCCACCACCAGCCACCACCCACCACCAGCCGCCACCCGCCACCACCCACCACCAGCCGCCACCCGCCACCACCCACCACCAGCCGCCACCGCCACCCACCACCAGCCGACACCCGCCACCACCCACCACCAGCCGCCACCCGCCACCACCCACCACCAGCCGCCACCCGCCACCACCCACCACCAGCCGCCACCCGCCACCAGCCACCGCCACCCACCACCGCCATTCACCACCCGCCGCCCACCACCAGCCGCCACCCGCCACCACCCACCACCAGCCGCCACCCACCACCAGCCGCCACCCGCCACCACCCACCACCAGCCGCCACCCACCACCAGCCGCCACCACCCGCCACCAGCCGCCACCCGCCACCAGCCACCGCCACCCACCACCGCCACTCACCACCCGCCGCCACCACCCACCACCAGCCGCCACCCGCCACCAGCCACCGCCACCCACCACCGCCACCCGCCGCCACCACCCACCACCACCACCCACCACCACCAGCCGCCGCCGCCACCACCACCCACCACCACCGCCGCCACCACCCATCACCGCCGCCGCCACCACCACCCACCACCACCGCCGCCGCCACCACCCATCACCGCCGCCGCCACCACCACCTGCCACCAGCCGCCACCACCGCCCGCTATCAGCCGTCACCGCCCGTTGCCACAGTCGCCACCGCAAGCCGCCACCGCCAGCCGCCACCAGCCCCCCCACCGCCGATCGTCACCACCCACCACAGCCGCCGCCGCCCGCCACCGCCCGCCACCACCCACCACAGCCGCCACCACCCACCACCCGCCGCCACCACCCACCACCACCAGCCGCCGCCGCCACCCACCACCCGCCGCCACCACCCACCACCACCACCAGCCGCCGCCGCCACCACCACCACCGCCCCCACCACCACCAGCCGCCGCCGCCACCACCACCCACCACCACCGCCGCCACCACCACCCCCCACCACCACCACCGCCGCCACCACCCACCACCGCCAGCCGCCACTACTCATCACAGACGCCGCCACCCGCCACCGCCCGCCACCACCGCCAGACACAGCCGCCAGTGTCCGCCACCGCCGCCACTGTCCGCCACTGCCGCCACTGTCCGCCACCGCCGTCACTGTCCGCCACCGCCACCACTGTCTGCCACCGCCACCACTGTCTGCCACCGCCACCACTGTCCGCCCGCCGCCACCACTGTCCGCCCGCCGCCTCCACTGTCCGCCCGCCGCCTCCACTGTCCGCCCGCCGCCACCACTGTCCGCCCGCCGCCTCCACTGTCCGCCCGCCGCCTCCACTGTCCGCCCGCCGCCGCCACTGTCCGCCCGCCGCCGCCACTGTTCGCCAGCCGCTGCCACTGTCCGCCCGCCGCCGCCACCGTCCGCCCGCCGCCACCACTGTCCGCCCGCCGCCGCCACTGTCCGCCCGCCGCCGCCACTGTCCGCCCGCCGCCGCCACTGTCCGCCCGCCGCCACTGTCCACCACCGCCGCCGCCACTGTCCACCACCGCCGCCAAAGCCGCCACGGTCCGCCCGCCGCCACTATCCGCCACAGCCGCCACTATCCGCCACCGCCGCCACTGTCCGCCCGCCGCCACTATCCGCCACCGCCGCCACTGTCCGCCCGCCGCCACTATCCGCCACCGCCGCCACTGTCCGCCCGCCGCCGCCACTGTCCGCCCGCCGCCGCCACTGTCCGCCCGCCGCCACTATCCGCCACCGCCGCCACTGTCCGCCACAGCCGCCACTCTCCGCCGTACAGCCTCCCTTCTCTCCGTTAGTAAATAATTTTAATTGTTAGTAAATAATAAAAGAAATATAAATTATTAGATTTTTTTTACCCTTCTACTGGTTTTAATATTAAAATTGAAAATAATAATATAATATAAAATATAATAAAAATAATATAATATAAAATATAATTTAATTTCAAGAAATTTAACTTTACACACAAAGTTGTAAAAAGGGTTCAGATTATTGGCTCAAACCTTTCATAAGAGATTCATATTGGTATATGAATGGATTATGAATGACTCATGTTAGGAGTGTAAAGTTGCCACAACATCTCAAATTAGTGTTAGATACATATGTCTTGGTTATAAGTTTTGGAAACCTATTTAAGTCCACACACAATATCGTATCTGATACGATAAAACAAACGTTTCCAATACTTTCAAATACTTTCCAGATATGTTGTGGCAACCTAAAATTGTTTGCTGGGGTTAGTCTGCATTTTTCGTCAAGCCACTGTCAATGTGAGAGAACTCGTGTCCAGCTTATAAGCCTATACTTGCATAAACCACAAGTGAAGATAACAATCTTTGGACAACACCCACCAGTGGGACTCGAACCCAGAAAGCACAACTACCTTCCAGTAGCTGCCATAACTAGTATGCTTTAACCCACTATACCATCAGACCCTACAAAAGAAGTAGAGACCTTCGAGATATATATATACATCCCAAATATCTCCACTTCCCGAGGGCACCAGATGAGTGTGGGGTTAGTCTGCATTTTTCGTCAAGCCACTGTCAATGTGAGAGAACTCGTGTCCAGCTTATAAGCCTATACTTGCATAAACCACAAGTGAAGATAACAATCTTTGGACAACACCCACCAGTGGGACTCGAACTCAGAAAGCACAACTACCTTCCAGTAGCTGCCATAACTAGTATGCTTTAACCCACTACACCATCAGACCCTACAAAAGAAGTAGAGTCCTTCGAGATATATATATACATCCCAAATATCTCCACTTCCCGAGGGCACCAGATGAGTGTGGGGTTAGTCTGCATTTTTCGTCAAGCCACTGTCAATGTGAGAGAACTTGTGTCCAGCTTATAAGCCTAAACTTGCATAAACCACAAGTGAAGATAACAATCTTTGGACAACACCCACCAGTGGGGCTCGAACCCAGAAAGCACAACTACCTTCCAGTAGCTGCCATAACTAGTATGCTTTAACCCACTACACCATCAGACCCTACAAAAGAAGTAGAGACCTTCGAGATATATATATACATCCCAAATATCTCCACTTCCCGAGGGCACCAGATGAGTGTGGGGTTAGTCTGCATTTTTTGCCAAGCCACTGTCAATGTGAGAGAACTCGTGTCCAGCTTATAAGCCTATACTTGCATAAACCACAAGTGAAGATAACAATCTTTGGACAACACCCACCAGTGGGACTCGAACTCAGAAAGCACAACTACCTTCCAGTAGCTGCCATAACTAGTATGCTTTAACCCACTACACCATCAGACCCTACAAAAGAAGTAGAGACCTTCGAGATATATATATACATCCCAAATATCTCCACTCCCCGAGGGCACCAGATGAGTGTGGGGTTAGTCTGCATTTTTCGTCAAGCCAATGTCAATGTGAGAGAACTCGTGTCCAGCTTATAAGCCTATACTTGCATAAACCACAAGTGAAGATAACAATCTTTGGACAACACCCACCAGAGGGACTCGAACCCAGAAAGCACAACTACCTTCCAGTAGCTGCCATAACTAGTATGCTTTAACCTACTATACCATCAGACCCTACAAAAGAAGTAGAGACCTTCGAGATATATATATACATCCCAAATATCTCCACTTCCCGAGGGCACCAGATGAGTGTGGGGTTAGTCTGCATTTTTCGTCAAGCCACTGTCAATGTGAGAGAACTCGTGTCCAGCTTATAAGCCTATACTTGCATAAACCACAAGTGAAGATAACAATCTTTGGACAACACCCACCAGTGGGACTCGAACCCAGAAAGCACAACTACCTTCCAGTAGCTGCCATAACTAGTATGCTTTAACCCACTACACCATCAGACCCTACAAAAGAAGTAGAGACCTTCGAGATATATATATACATCCCAAATATCTCCACTTCCCGAGGCCACCAGATGAGTGTGGGGTTAGTCTGCATTTTTCGTCAAGCCACTGTCAATGTGAGAGAACTCGTGTCCAGCTTATAAGCCTATACTTGCATAAACCACAAGTGAAGATAACAATCTTTGGACAACACCCACCAGTGGGATTCGAACCCAGAAAGCACAACTACCTTCCAGTAGCTGCCATAACTAGTATGCTTTAACCCACTACACCATCAGACCCTACAAAAGAAGTAGAGACCTTCGAGATATATATATACATCCCAAATATCTCCACTTCCCGAGGGCTCCAGATGAGTGTGGGGTTAGTCTGCATTTTTCGTCAAGCCACTGTCAATGTGAGAGAACTCGTGTCCAGCTTATAAGCCTATACTTGCATAAACCACAAGTGAAGGTAACAATCTTTGGACAACACCCACCAGTGGGACTCGAACCCAGAAAGCACAACTACCTTCCAGTAGCTGCCATAACTAGTATGCTTTAACCCACTACACCATCAGACCCTACAAAAGAAGTAGAGACCTTCGAGATATATATATACATCCCAAATATCTCCACTTCCCGAGGGCACCAGATGAGTGTGGGGTTAGTCTGCATTTTTCGTCAAGCCACTGTCAATGTGAGAGAACTCGTGTCCAGCTTATAAGCCTATACTTGCATAAACCACAAGTGAAGATAACAATCTTTGGACAACACCCACCAGTGGGATTCGAACCCAGAAAGCACAACTACCTTCCAGTAGCTGCCATAACTAGTATGCTTTAACCCACTACACCATCAGACCCTACAAAAGAAGTAGAGACCTTCGAGATATATATATACATCCCAAATATCTCCACTTCCCGAGGGCACCAGATGAGTGTGGGGTTAGTCTGCATTTTTCGTCAAGCCACTGTCAATGTGAGAGAACTCGTGTCCAGCTTATAAGCCTATACTTGCATAAACCACAAGTGAAGATAACAATCTTTGGACAACACCCACCAGTGGGACTCGAACCCAGAAAGCACAACTACCTTCGAGTAGCTGCCATAACTAGTATGCTTTAACCCACTACACCATCAGACCCTACAAAAGAAGTAGAGTCCTTCGAGATATATATATACATCCCAAATATCTCCACTTCCCGAGGGCACCAGATGAGTGTGGGGTTAGTCTGCATTTTTCGTCAAGCCACTGTCAATGTGAGAGAACTTGTGTCCAGCTTATAAGCCTATACTTGCATAAACCACAAGTGAAGATAACAATCTTTGGACAACACCCACCAGTGGGACTCGAACCCAGAAAGCACAACTACCTTCCAGTAGCTGCCATAACTAGTATGCTTTAACCCACTACACCATCAGACCCTACAAAAGAAGTAGAGACCTTCAAGATATATATATACATTCCAAATATCTCCACTTCCCGAGGGCACCAGATGAGTGTGGGGTTAGTCTGCATTTTTCGTCAAGCCACTGTCAATGTGAGAGAACTCGTGTTCAGCTTATAAGCCTATACTTGCATAAACCACAAGTGAAGATAACAATCTTTGGACAACACCCACCAGTGGGACTCGAACCCAGAAAGCACAACTACCTTCCAGTAGCTGCCATAACTAGTATGCTTTAACCCACTACACCATCAGACCCTACAAAAGAAGTAGAGACCTTCGAGATATATATATACATCCCAAATATCTCCACTTCCCGAGGGCACCAGATGAGTGTGGGGTTAGTCTGCATTTTTCGTCAAGCCACTGTCAATGTGAGAGAACTCGTGTCCAGCTTATAAGCCTATACTTGCATAAACCACAAGTGAAGATAACAATCTTTGGACAACACCCACCAGTGGGACTCGAACCCAGAAAGCACAACTACCGTCCAGTAGCTGCCATAACTAGTATGCTTTAACCCGTTACACCATCAGACCCTACAAAAGAAGTAGAGACCTTCGAGATATATATATACATCCCAAATATCTCCACTCCCCGAGGGCACCAGATGAGTGTGGGGTTAGTCTGCATTTTTCGTCAAGCCAATGTCAATGTGAGAGAACTCGTGTCCAGCTTATAAGCCTATACTTGCATAAACCACAAGTGAAGATAACAATCTTTGGACAACACCCACCAGAGGGACTCGAACCCAGAAAGCACAACTACCTTCCAGTAGCTGCCATAACTAGTATGCTTTAACCTACTATACCATCAGACCCTACAAAAGAAGTAGAGACCTTCGAGATATATATATACATCCCAAATATCTCCACTTCCCGAGGGCACCAGATGAGTGTGGGGTTAGTCTGCATTTTTCGTCAAGCCACTGTCAATGTGAGAGAACTCGTGTCCAGCTTATAAGCCTATACTTGCATAAACCACAAGTGAAGATAACAATCTTTGGACAACACCCACCAGTGGGACTCGAACCCAGAAAGCACAACTACCTTCCAGTAGCTGCCATAACTAGTATGCTTTAACCCACTACACCATCAGACCCTACAAAAGAAGTAGAGACCTTCGAGATATATATATACATCCCAAATATCTCCACTTCCCGAGGCCACCAGATGAGTGTGGGGTTAGTCTGCATTTTTCGTCAAGCCACTGTCAATGTGAGAGAACTCGTGTCCAGCTTATAAGCCTATACTTGCATAAACCACAAGTGAAGATAACAATCTTTGGACAACACCCACCAGTGGGATTCGAACCCAGAAAGCACAACTACCTTCCAGTAGCTGCCATAACTAGTATGCTTTAACCCACTACACCATCAGACCCTACAAAAGAAGTAGAGACCTTCGAGATATATATATACATCCCAAATATCTCCACTTCCCGAGGGCATCCAGATGAGTGTGGGGTTAGTCTGCATTTTTCGTCAAGCCACTGTCAATGTGAGAGAACTCGTGTCCAGCTTATAAGCCTATACTTGCATAAACCACAAGTGAAGGATAACAATCTTTGGACAACACCCACCAGTGGGACTCGAACCCAGAAAGCACAACTACCTTCCAGTAGCTGCCATAACTAGTATGCTTTAACCCACTACACCATCAGACCCTACAAAAGAAGTAGAGACCTTCGAGATATATATATACATCCCAAATATCTCCACTTCCCGAGGGCACCAGATGAGTGTGGGGTTAGTCTGCATTTTTCGTCAAGCCACTGTCAATGTGAGAGAACTCGTGTCCAGCTTATAAGCCTATACTTGCATAAACCACAAGTGAAGATAACAATCTTTGGACAACACCCACCAGTGGGACTCGAACCCAGAAAGCACAACTACCTTCCAGTAGCTGCCATAACTAGTATGCTTTAACCCACTACACCATCAGACCCTACAAAAGAAGTAGAGACCTTCGAGATATATATATACATCCCAAATATCTCCACTTCCCGAGGGCACCAGATGAGTGTGGGGTTAGTCTGCATTTTTCGTCAAGCCACTGTCAATGTGAGAGAACTCGTGTTCAGCTTATAAGCCTATACTTGCATAAACCACAAGTGAAGATAACAATCTTTGGACAACACCCACCAGTGGGACTCGAACCCAGAAAGCACAACTACCTTCCAGTAGCTGCCATAACTAGTATGCTTTAACCCACTACACCATCAGACCCTACAAAAGAAGTAGAGACCTTCGAGATATATATATACATCCCAAATATCTCCACTTCCCGAGGGCACCAGATGAGTGTGGGGTTAGTCTGCATTTTTCGTCAAGCCACTGTCAATGTGAGAGAACTCGTGTCCAGCTTATAAGCCTATACTTGCATAAACCACAAGTGAAGATAACAATCTTTGGACAACACCCACCAGTGGGACTCGAACCCAGAAAGCACAACTACCGTCCAGTAGCTGCCATAACTAGTATGCTTTAACCCGTTACACCATCAGACCCTACAAAAGAAGTAGAGACCTTCGAGATATATATATACATCCCAAATATCTCCACTCCCCGAGGGCACCAGATGAGTGTGGGGTTAGTCTGCATTTTTCGTCAAGCCACTGTCAATGTGAGAGAACTCGTGTCCAGCTTATAAGCCTATACTTGCATAAACCACAAGTGAAGATAACAATCTTTGGACAACACCCACCAGTGGGACTCGAACCCAGAAAGCACAACTACCTTCCAGTAGCTGCCATAACTAGTATGCTTTAACCCACTACACCATCAGACCCTACAAAAGAAGTAGAGACCTTCGAGATATATATATACATCCCAAATATCTCCACTTCCCGAGGGCACCAGATGAGTGTGGGGTTAGTCTGCATTTTTCGTCAAGCCACTGTCAATGTGAGAGAACTCGTGTCCAGCTTATAAGCCTATACTTGCATAAACCACAAGTGAAGATAACAATCTTTGGACAACACCCACCAGTGGGACTCGAACCCAGAAAGCACAACTACCGTCCAGTAGCTGCCATAACTAGTATGCTTTAACCCGTTACACCATCAGACCCTACAAAAGAAGTAGAGACCTTCGAAATATATATATACATCCCAAATATCTCCACTTCCCGAGGGCACCAGATGAGTGTGGGGTTAGTCTGCATTTTTCGCCAAGCCACTGTCAATGTGAGAGAACTCGTGTCCAGCTTATAAGCCTATACTTGCATAAACCACAAGTGAAGATAACAATCTTTGGACAACACCCACCAGTGGGACTCGAACTCAGAAAGCACAACTTCCTTCCAGTAGCTGCCATAACTAGTATGCTTTAACCCACTACACCATCAGACCCTACAAAAGAAGTAGAGACCTTCGAGATATATATATACATCCCAAATATCTCCACTTCCCGAGGGCACCAGATGAGTGTGGGGTTAGTCTGCATTTTTCGTCAAGCCACTGTCAATGTGAGAGAACTCGTGTCCAGCTTATAAGCCTATACTTGCATAAACCACAAGTGAAGATAACAATCTTTGGACAACACCCACCAGTGGGACTCGAACCCAGAAAGCACAACTACCTTCAGTAGCTGCCATAACTAGTATGCTTTAACCCACTACACCATCAGACCCTACAAAAGAAGTAGAGTCCTTCGAGATATATATATACATCCCAAATATCTCCACTTCCCGAGGGCACCAGATGAGTGTGGGGTTAGTCTGCATTTTTCGTCAAGCCACTGTCAATGTGAGAGAACTTGTGTCCAGCTTATAAGCCTATACTTGCATAAACCACAAGTGAAGATAACAATCTTTGGACAACACCCACCAGTGGGACTCGAACCCAGAAAGCACAACTACCTTCCAGTAGCTGCCATAACTAGTATGCTTTAACCCACTACACCATCAGACCCTACAAAAGAAGTAGAGACCTTCGAGATATATATACATCCCAAATATCTCCACTTCCCGAGGGCACCAGATGAGTGTGGGGTTAGTCTGCATTTTTCGCCAAGCCACTGTCAATGAGAGAGAACTCGTGTCCAGCTTATAAGCCTATACTTGCATAAACCACAAGTGAAGATAACAATCTTTGGACAACACCCACCAGTGGGACTCGAACTCAGAAAGCACAACTACCTTCCAGTAGCTGCCATAACTAGTATGCTTTAACCCACTACACCATCAGACCCTACAAAGAAGTAGAGACCTTCGAGATATATATATACATCCCAAATATCTCCACTCCCCGAGGGCACCAGATGAGTGTGGGGTTAGTCTGCATTTTTCGTCAAGCCACTGTCAATGTGAGAGAACTCGTGTCCAGCTTATAAGCCTATACTTGCATAAACCACAAGTGAAGATAACAATCTTTGGACAACACCCACCAGAGGGACTCGAACCCAGAAAGCACAACTACCTTCCAGTAGCTGCCATAACTAGTATGCTTTAACCCACTATACCATCAGACCCTACAAAAGAAGTAGAGACCTTCGAGATATATATATACATCCCAAATATCTCCACTTCCCGAGGGCACCAGATGAGTGTGGGGTTAGTCTGCATTTTTCGTCAAGCCACTGTCAATGTGAGAGAACTCGTGTCCAGCTTATAAGCCTATGCTTGCATAAACCACAAGTGAAGATAACAATCTTTGGACAACACCCACCAGTGGGACTCGAACCCAGAAAGCACAACTACCTTCCAGTAGCTGCCATAACTAGTATGCTTTAACCCACTACACCATCAGACCCTACAAAAAAAGTAGAGACCTTCGAGATATATATATACATCCCAAATATCTCCACTTCCCGAGGCCACCAGATGAGTGTGGGGTTAGTCTGCATTTTTCGTCAAGCCACTGTCAATGTGAGAGAACTCGTGTCCAGCTTATAAGCCTATACTTGCATAAACCACAAGTGAAGATAACAATCTTTGGACAACACCCACCAGTGGGACTCGAACCCAGAAAGCACAACTACCTTCCAGTAGCTGCCATAACTAGTATGCTTTAACCCACTACACCATCAGACCCTACAAAAGAAGTAGAGTCCTTCGAGATATATATATACATCCCAAATATCTCCACTTCCCGAGGGCACCAGATGAGTGTGGGGTTAGTCTGCATTTTTCGTCAAGCCACTGTCAATGTGAGAGAACTTGTGTCCAGCTTATAAGCCTATACTTGCATAAACCACAAGTGAAGATAACAATCTTTGGACAACACCCACCAGTGGGACTCGAACCCAGAAAGCACAACTACCTTCCAGTAGCTGCCATAACTAGTATGCTTTAACCCACTACACCATCAGACCCTACAAAAGAAGTAGAGACCTTCGAGATATATATATACATCCCAAATATCTCCACTTCCCGAGGGCACCAGATGAGTGTGGGGTTAGTCTGCATTTTTCGCCAAGCCACTGTCAATGAGAGAGAACTCGTGTCCAGCTTATAAGCCTATACTTGCATAAACCACAAGTGAAGATAACAATCTTTGGACAACACCCACCAGTGGGACTCGAACTCAGAAAGCACAACTACCTTCCAGTAGCTGCCATAACTAGTATGCTTTAACCCACTACACCATCAGACCCTACAAAGGAAGTAGAGACCTTCGAGATATATATATACATCCCAAATATCTCCACTCCCGAGGGCACCAGATGAGTGTGGGGTTAGTCTGCATTTTTCGTCAAGCCACTGTCAATGTGAGAGAACTCGTGTCCAGCTTATAAGCCTATACTTGCATAAACCACAAGTGAAGATAACAATCTTTGGACAACACCCACCAGAGGGACTCGAACCCAGAAAGCACAACTACCTTCCAGTAGCTGCCATAACTAGTATGCTTTAACCCACTATACCATCAGACCCTACAAAAGAAGTAGAGACCTTCGAGATATATATATACATCCCAAATATCTCCACTTCCCGAGGGCACCAGATGAGTGTGGGGTTAGTCTGCATTTTTCGTCAAGCCACTGTCAATGTGAGAGAACTCGTGTCCAGCTTATAAGCCTATGCTTGCATAAACCACAAGTGAAGATAACAATCTTTGGACAACACCCACCAGTGGGACTCGAACCCAGAAAGCACAACTACCTTCCAGTAGCTGCCATAACTAGTATGCTTTAACCCACTACACCATCAGACCCTACAAAAGAAGTAGAGACCTTCGAGATATATATATACATCCCAAATATCTCCACTTCCCGAGGCCACCAGATGAGTGTGGGGTTAGTCTGCATTTTTCGTCAAGCCACTGTCAATGTGAGAGAACTCGTGTCCAGCTTATAAGCCTATACTTGCATAAACCACAAGTGAAGATAACAATCTTTGGACAACACCCACCAGTGGGACTCGAACCCAGAAAGCACAACTACCTTCCAGTAGCTGCCATAACTAGTATGCTTTAACCCACTACACCATCAGACCCTACAAAAGAAGTAGAGACCTTCGAAGATATATATATACATTCCCAAATATCTCCACTTCCCGAGGGCACCAGATGAGTGTGGGGTTAGTCTGCATTTTTCGTCAAGCCACTGTCAATGTGAGAGAACTCGTGTCCAGCTTATAAGCCTATACTTGCATAAACCACAAGTGAAGATAACAATCTTTGGACAACACCCACCAGTGGGACTCGAACCCAGAAAGCACAACTACCTTCCAGTAGCTGCCATAACTAGTATGCTTTAACCCACTACACCATCAGACCCTACAAAAGAAGTAGAGACCTTCGAGATATATATATACATCCCAAATATCTCCACTTCCCGAGGGCACCAGATGAGTGTGGGTTAGTCTGCATTTTTCGTCAAGCCACTGTCAATGTGAGAGAACTCGTGTCCAGCTTATAAGCCTATACTTGCATAAACCACAAGTGAAGATAACAATCTTTGGACAACACCCACCAGTGGGACTCGAACCCAGAAAGCACAACTACCTTCCAGTAGCTGCCATAACTAGTATGCTTTAACCCACTACACCATCAGACCCTACAAAAGAAGTAGAGACCTTCGAGATATATATATACATCCCAAATATCTCCACTTCCCGAGGGCACCAGATGAGTGTGGGGTTAGTCTGCATTTTTCGTCAAGCCACTGTCAATGTGAGAGAACTCGTGTCCAGCTTATAAGCCTATACTTGCATAAACCACAAGTGAAGATAACAATCTTTGGACAACACCCACCAGTGGGACTCGAACCCAGAAAGCACAACTACCTTCCAGTAGCTGCCATAACTAGTATGCTTTAACCCACTACACCATCAGACCCTACAAAAGAAGTAGAGACCTTCGAGATATATATATACATCCCAAATATCTCCACTTCCCGAGGGCACCAGATGAGTGTGGGTTAGTCTGCATTTTTCGTCAAGCCACTGTCAATGTGAGAGAACTCGTGTCCAGCTTATAAGCCTATACTTGCATAAACCACAAGTGAAGATAACAATCTTTGGACAACACCCACCAGTGGGAACTCGAACCAGAAAGCA
The DNA here is from genome assembly GCF_040958095.1 of Procambarus clarkii. NCBI lineage: Eukaryota > Metazoa > Arthropoda > Malacostraca > Decapoda > Cambaridae > Procambarus > Procambarus clarkii. The sequence goes on along the minus strand of NW_027189148.1, from coordinate 1,669,417 downwards.
CAACTACCTTCCAGTAGCTGCCATAACTAGTATGCTTTAACCCACTACACCATCAGACCCTACAAAAGAAGTAGAGACCTTCGAGATATATATATACATCCCAAATATCTCCACTTCCCGAGGGCACCAGATGAGTGTGGGGTTAGTCTGCATTTTTCGTCAAGCCACTGTCAATGTGAGAGAACTCGTGTCCAGCTTATAAGCCTATACTTGCATAAACCACAAGTGAAGATAACAATCTTTGGACAACACCCACCAGTGGGACTCGAACCCAGAAAGCACAACTACCTTCCAGTAGCTGCCATAACTAGTATGCTTTAACCCACTACACCATCAGACCCTACAAAAGAAGTAGAGACCTTCGAGATATATATATACATCCCAAATATCTCCACTTCCCGAGGGCACCAGATGAGTGTGGGGTTAGTCTGCATTTTTCGTCAAGCCACTGTCAATGTGAGAGAACTCGTTGTCCAGCTTATAAGCCTATACTTGCATAAACCACAAGTGAAGATAACAATCTTTGGACAACACCCACCAGTGGGACTCGAACCCAGAAAGCACAACTACCTTCCAGTAACTGCCATAACTAGTATGCTTTAACCCACTACACCATCAGACCCTACAAAAGAAGTAGAGACCTTCAAGATATATATATACATTCCAAATATCTCCACTTCCCGAGGGCACCAGATGAGTGTGGGGTTAGTCTGCATTTTTCGTCAAGCCACTGTCAATGTGAGAGAACTCGTGTCAGCTTATAAGCCTATACTTGCATAAACCACAAGTGAAGATAACAATCTTTGGACAACACCCACCAGTGGGACTCGAACCCAGAAAGCACAACTACCTTCCAGTAGCTGCCATAACTAGTATGCTTTAACCCACTACACCATCAGACCCTACAAAAGAAGTAGAGACCTTCGATATATATATACATCCCAAATATCTCCACTTCCCGAGGGCACCAGATGAGTGTGGGGTTAGTCTGCATTTTCTCGTCAAGCCACTGTCAATGTGAGAGAACTCGTTGTCCAGCTTATAAGCCTATACTTGCATAAACCACAAGTGAGATAACAATCTTGGACAACACCCACCAGTGGGACTCGAACCCAAGAAAGCACAACTACAGTCCAGTAGCTGCCATAACTAGTATGCTTTAACCCACTACACCATCAGACCCTACAAAAGAAGTAGAGACGTTCGAAATAATATATACATCCCAAATATCTCCACTTCCCGAGGGCACCAGATGAGTGTGGGGTTAGTCTGCATTTTTCGTCCAAGCCACTGTCAATGTGAGAGAACTCGTGTCCAGCTTATAAGCCTATACTTGCATAAACCACAAGTGAAGATAACAATCTTTGGACAACACCCACCAGATGGGACTCGAACTCAGAAAGCACAACTACCTTCCAGTAGCTGCCATAACTAGTATGCTTTAACCCACTACACCATCAGACCCTACAAAAGAAGTAGAGACCTTCGAGATATATATATACATCCCAAATATCTCCACTTCCCCGAGGGCACCAGATGAGTGTGGGGTTAGTCTGCATTTTTCGTCAAGCCACTGTCAATGTGAGAGAACTCGTGTCCAGCTTATAAGCCTATACTTGCATAAACCACAAGTGAAGAT
>NW_027189148.1:1649772-1667278 GCF_040958095.1 Procambarus clarkii | reverse complement strand
CACCAGGGGACTCGAACACTGGCCAACAAGGTGGCAGTTGCATGCTGTATCCACTACACCATACTTCAAAGCCATAAGAGAGGTAGGAATTCTGGGGTATTTAACCAACCAGAACTCCAATCCTCTCCTAGGCAATGAGATAGTGTGGGACCTCTGATGCTCTTTCATCGGTTCCTGTTATATGGGAAAACTCAGTGCAAAATGCTTAATGCACAGACTACCCTATTCCAGTAGCTGAAGTTTATAACTTTTTAGACACTCAACCCACCAGGGGACTCGAACACTGGCCAACAAGGTGGCAGTTGCATGCTGTATCCACTACACCATACTTCAAAGATATAAGAGAGGTAGGATTTCTAGGGTATTTAACCAACCAGAACTCCATTCCTCTCCTAGGCAATGAGATAGTGTGGGACCTCTGATGCTCTTTCATCGGTTCCTGTTATATGGGAAAACTCAGTGCAAAATGCTTAATGCACAGACTTCCCTATTCCAGTAGCTGAAGTTTATAACTTTTTAGACACTCAACCCACCAGGGGACTCGAACACTGGCCAACAAGGTGGCATTTGCATGCTGTATCCACTACACCATACTTCAAAGATATAAGAGAGGTAGGATTTCTGGGGTATTTAACCAACCAGAACTCCAATCCTCTCCCAGGCAATGAGATAGTGTGGGACCTCTGAGGCTCTTTCATCGGTTCCTGTTATATGGGAAAACTCAGTGCCAAATGCTTCATGCACAGACTACCCTATTCCAGTAGCTGAAGTTATAACTTTTTAGACACTCAACCCACCAGGGGACTCGAACACTGGCCAACAAGGTGGCAGTTGCATGCTGTATCCACTACACCATACTTCAAAGCCATAAGAGAGGCAGGAATTCTGGGGTATTTAACCAACCAGAACTCCAATCCTCTCCCAGGCAATGAGATAGTGTGGGACCTCTGATGCTCTTTCATCGGTTCCTGTTATATGGGAAAACTCAGTGCCAAATGCTTAATGCACAGACTACCCTATTCCAGTAGCTGAAGTTTATAACTTTTTAGACAACCCACCAGGGGACTCGAACACTGGCCAACAAGGTGGCAGTTGCATGCTGTATCCACTACACCATACTTCAAAGCCATAAGAGAGGTAGGAATTCTGGGGTATTTAACCAACCAGAACTCCAATCCTCTCCCAGGCAATGAGATAGTGTGGGACCTCTGATGCTCGTTCGTCGGTTCCTGTTATATGGGAAAACTCATTGCCAAATGCTTAATGCACAGACTACCCTATTCCAGTAGCTAAAGTTTATAACTTTTTAGACACTCAACCCAACAAGGGACTCGAACACTGGCCAACAAGGTGGCAGTTGCATGCTGTATCCACTACACCATACTTCAAAGCCATAAGAGAGGTAGGAATTCTGGGGTATTTAACCAACCAGAACTCCAATCCTCTCCCAGGCATTGAGATAGTGTGGGACCTCTGATGCTCTTTCATCGGTTCCAGTTATATGGGAAAACTCAGTGCCAAATGCTTAATTCACAGACTACCCTATTCCAGTAGCTGAAGTTTATAACTTTTTAGACACTCAACCCACCAGGGGACTCGAACACTGGCCAACAAGGTGGCAGTTACATGCTGTATCCACAACACCATACTTCAAAGCCATAAGAGAGGTAGGAATGCTGGGGTATTTAACCAACCAGAACTCTAATCCTCTCCCAGGCAATGAAATAGTGTGGGACCTCTGATGCTCTTTCATCGGTTCCTGTTATATGGGAAAACTCAGTGCCAAATGCTTAATTCACAGTCTACCCTATTCCAGTAGCTGAAGTTTATAACTTTTTAGACACTCAACCCACCAGGGGACTCGAACACTGCCCAACAAGGTGGCAGTTACATGCTGTATCCACTACACCATACTTCAAAGCCATAAGAGAGGTAGGAATGCTGGGGTATTTAACCAACCAGAACTCCAATCCTCTCCCAGGCAATGAAATAGTGTGGGACCTCTGATGCTCTTTCATCGGTTCCTGTTATATGGGAAAACTCAGTGCCAAATGCTTAATGCACAGACTTCCCTATTCCAGTAGCTGAAGTTTATAACTTTTTAGACACTCAACCCACCAGGGGACTCGAACACTGGCCAACAAGGTGGCAGTTGTATGCTGTATCCACTACACCATACTTCAAAGATATAAGAGAGGTAGGATTTCTAGGGTATTTAACCAACCAGAACTCCAATCCTCTCCCAGGCAATGAGATAGTGTGGGACCTCTGAGGCTCTTTCATCGGTTCCTGTTATATGGGAAAACTCAGTGCCAAATGCTTAATGCACAGACTACCCTATTCCAGTAGCTGAAGTTTATAACTTTTTAGACACTCAACCCACCAGGGTACTCGAACACTGGCCAACAAAGTGGGAGTTGCATGCTGTATCCACTACACCATACTTCAAAGCCATAAGAGAGGTAGGAATTCTGGGGTATTTAATCAACCAGAACTCCAATCCTCTCCCAGGCAATGAGGTAGTGTGGGACCTCTGATGCTCTTTCATCGGTTCCTGTTATATGGGAAAACTCAGTGCCAAATGCTTAATGCACAGACTACCCTATTCCAGTAGCTGAAGTTTATAACTTTTTAGACACTCAACCCACCAGGGGACTCGAACACTGGCCAACAAGGTGGCAGTTGCATGCTGTATCCACTACACCATACTTCAAAGATATAAGAGAGGTAGGATTTCTGGGGTATTTAACCAACCAGAACTCCAATCCTCTCCCAGGCTATGAGATAGTGTGGGACCTCTGATGCTCTTTCATCGGTTCCTGTTATATGGGAAAACTCAGTGCCAAATGCTTAATTCACAGACTACCCTATTCCAGCAGCTGTAGTTTATAACTTTTTAGACACTCAACCCACCAGGGGACTCGAACACTGGCCAACAAGGTGGCAGTTGCATGCTGTATCCACTACACCATACTTCAAAGCCATAAGAGAGGTAGGAATTCTGGGGTATTTAACCAACCAGAACTCCAATCCTCTCCTAGGCAATGAGATAGTGTGGGACCTCTGATGCTCTTTCATCGGTTCCTGTTATATGGGAAAACTCAGTGCAAAATGCTTAATGCACAGACTACCCTATTCCAGTAGCTGAAGTTTATAACTTTTTAGACACTCAACCCACCAGGGGACTCGAACACTGGCCAACAAGGTGGCAGTTGCATGCTGTATCCACTACACCATACTTCAAAGATATAAGAGAGGTAGGATTTCTAGGGTATTTAACCAACCAGAACTCCATTCCTCTCCTAGGCAATGAGATAGTGTGGGACCTCTGTTGCTCTTTCATCGGTTCCTGTTATATGGGAAAACTCAGTGCAAAATGCTTAATGCACAGACTTCCCTATTCCAGTAGCTGAAGTTTATAACTTTTTAGACACTCAACCCACCAGGGGACTCGAACACTGGCCAACAAGGTGGCATTTGCATGCTGTATCCACTACACCATACTTCAAAGATATAAGAGAGGTAGGATTTCTGGGGTATTTAACCAACCAGAACTCCAATCCTCTCCCAGGCAATGAGATAGTGTGGGACCTCTGAGGCTCTTTCATCGGTTCCTGTTATATGGGAAAACTCAGTGCCAAATGCTTCATGCACAGACTACCCTATTCCAGTAGCTGAAGTTTATAACTTTTTAGACACTCAACCCACCAGGGGACTCGAACACTGGCCAACAAGGTGGCAGTTGCATGCTGTATCCACTACACCATACTTCAAAGCCATAAGAGAGGCAGGAATTCTGGGGTATTTAACCAACCAGAACTCCAATCCTCTCCCAGGCAATGAGATAGTGTGGGACCTCTGATGCTCTTTCATCGGTTCCTGTTATATGGGAAAACTCAGTGCCAAATGCTTAATGCACAGACTACCCTATTCCAGTAGCTGAAGTTTATAACTTTTTAGACAACCCACCAGGGGACTCGAACACTGGCCAACAAGGTGGCAGTTGCATGCTGTATCCACTACACCATACTTCAAAGCCATAAGAGAGGTAGGAATTCTGGGGTATTTAACCAACCAGAACTCCAATCCTCTCCCAGGCAATGAGATAGTGTGGGACCTCTGATGCTCGTTCGTCGGTTCCTGTTATATGGGAAAACTCATTGCCAAATGCTTAATGCACAGACTACCCTATTCCAGTAGCTAAAGTTTATAACTTTTTAGACACTCAACCCAACAAGGGACTCGAACACTGGCCAACAAGGTGGCAGTTGCATGCTGTATCCACTACACCATACTTCAAAGCCATAAGAGAGGTAGGAATTCTGGGGTATTTAACCAACCAGAACTCCAATCCTCTCCCAGGCATTGAGATAGTGTGGGACCTCTGATGCTCTTTCATCGGTTCCAGTTATATGGGAAAACTCAGTGCCAAATGCTTAATTCACAGACTACCCTATTCCAGTAGCTGAAGTTTATAACTTTTTAGACACTCAACCCACCAGGGGACTCGAACACTGGCCAACAAGGTGGCAGTTACATGCTGTATCCACTACACCATACTTCAAAGCCATAAGAGAGGTAGGAATGCTGGGGTATTTAACCAACCAGAACTCTAATCCTCTCCCAGGCAATGAAATAGTGTGGGACCTCTGATGCTCTTTCATCGGTTCCTGTTATATGGGAAAACTCAGTGCCAAATGCTTAATGCACAGACTTCCCTATTCCAGTAGCTGAAGTTTATAACTTTTTAGACACTAAACCCACCAGGGGACTCGAACACTGGCCAACAAGGTGGCAGTTGTATGCTGTATCCACTACACCATACTTCAAAGATATAAGAGAGGTAGGATTTCTAGGGTATTTAACCAACCAGAACTCCAATCCTCTCCCAGGCAATGAAATAGTGTGGGACCTCTGATGCTCTTTCATCGGTTCCTGTTATATGGGAAAACTCAGTGCCAAATGCTTAATGCACAGACTTCCCTATTCCAGTAGCTGAAGTTTATAACTTTTAGACACTCAACCCACCAGGGGACTCGAACACTGGCCAACAAGGTGGCAGTTGCATGCTGTATCCACTGCACCATACTTCAAAGCCATAAGAGAGGTAGGAATTCTGGGGTATTTAACCAACCAGAACTCCAATCCTCTCCCAGGCAATGAGATAGTGTGGGACCTCTGATGCTCGTTCATCGGTTCCTGTTATATGGGAAAACTCAGTGCCAAATGCTTAATGCACAGACTACCCTATTCCAGTAGCTAAAGTTTATAACTTTTTAGACACTCAACCCAACAAGGGACTCGAACACTGGCCAACAAGGTGGCAGTTGCATGCTGTATCCACTACACCATACTTCAAAGCCATAAGAGAGGTAGGAATTCTGGGGTATTTAACCAACCAGAACTCCAATCCTCTCCCAGGCATTGAGATAGTGTGGGACCTCTGATGCTCTTTCATCGGTTCCTGTTATATGGGAAAACTCAGTGCCAAATGCTTAATTCACAGACTACCCTATTCCAGTAGCTGAAGTTTATAACTTTTTAGACACTCAACCCACCAGGGGACTCGAACACTGGCCAACAAGGTGGCAGTTGCATGCTGTATCCACTACACCATACTTCAAAGCCATAAGAGAGGTAGGAATGCTGGGGTATTTAACCAACCAGAACTCCAATTCTCACCCAGTCAATGAGATAGTGTGGGACCTCTGATGCTCGTTCATCGGTTCCTGTTATATGGGAAAACTCAGTGCCAAATGCTTAATGCACAGACTACCCTATTCCAGTAGCTAAAGTTTATAACTTTTTAACCACTCAACCCAACAAGGGACTCGAACACTGGCCAACAAGGTGGCAGTTGTATGCTGTATCCACTACACCATACTTCAAAGATATAAGAGAGGTAGGATTTCTAGGGTATTTAACCAACCAGAACTCCAATCCTCTCCCAGGCAATGAAATAGTGTGGGACCTCTGATGCTCTTTCATCGGTTCCTGTTATATGGGAAAACTCTGTGCCAAATGCTTAATTCACAGACTACCCTATTCCAGTAGCTGAAGTTTATAACTTTTTAGACACTCAACCCACCAGGGGACTCGAACACTGGCCAACAAGGTGGCAGTTGCATGCTGTATCCACTACACCATACTTCAAAGCCATAAGAGAGGTAGGAATGCTGGGGTATTTAACCAACCAGAACTCCAATCCTCACCCAGTCAATGAGATAGTGTGGGACCTCTGATGCTCGTTCATCGGTTCCTGTTATATGGGAAAACTCAGTGCCAAATGCTTAATGCACAGACTACCCTATTCCAGTAGCTAAAGTTTATAACTTTTTAACCACTCAACCCAACAAGGGACTCGAACACTGGCCAACAAGGTGGCAGTTGCATGCTGTATCCACTACACCATACTTCAAAGCCGTAAGAGAGGTAGGAATTCTGGGGTATTTAACCAACCAGAACTCCAATCCTCTCCCAGGCATTGAGATAGTGTGGGACCTCTGATGCTCTTTCATCGGTTCCTGTTATATGGGAAAACTCAGTGCCAAATGCTTAATTCACAGTCTACCCTATTCCAGTAGCTGAAGTTTATAACTTTTTAGACACTCAACCCACCAGGGGACTCGAACACTGCCCAACAAGGTGGCAGTTACATGCTGTATCCACTACACCATACTTCAAAGCCATAAGAGAGGTAGGAATGCTGGGGTATTTAACCAACCAGAACTCCAATCCTCTCCCAGGCAATGAAATAGTGTGGGACCTCTGATGCTCTTTCATCGGTTCCTGTTATATGGGAAAACTCAGTGCCAAATGCTTAATGCACAGACTTCCCTATTCCAGTAGCTGAAGTTTATAACTTTTTAGACACTCAACCCACCAGGGGACTCGAACACTGGCCAACAAGGTGGCAGTTGTATGCTGTATCCACTACACCATATTTCAAAGATATAAGAGAGGTAGGATTTCTAGGGTATTTAACCAACCAGAACTCCAATCCTCTCCCAGGCAATGAGATAGTGTGGGACCTCTGAGGCTCTTTCATCGGTTCCTGTTATATGGGAAAACTCAGTGCCAAATGCTTAATGCACAGACTACCCTATTCCAGTAGCTGAAGTTTATAACTTTTTAGACACTCAACCCACCAGGGTACTCGAACACTGGCCAACAAAGTGGGAGTTGCATGCTGTATCCACTACACCATACTTCAAAGCCATAAGAGAGGTAGGAATTCTGGGGTATTTAATCAACCAGAACTCCAATCCTCTCCCAGGCAATGAGGTAGTGTGGGACCTCTGATGCTCTTTCATCGGTTCCTGTTATATGGGAAAACTCAGTGCCAAATGCTTAATGCACAGACTACCCTATTCCAGTAGCTGAAGTTTATAACTTTTTAGACACTCAACCCACCAGGGGACTCGAACACTGGCCAACAAGGTGGCAGTTGCATTCTGTATCCACTACACCATACTTCAAAGATATAAGAGAGGTAGGATTTCTGGGGTATTTAACCAACCAGAACTCCAATCCTCTCCCAGGCTATGAGATAGTGTGGGACCTCTGATGCTCTTTCATCGGTTCCTGTTATATGGGAAAACTCAGTGCCAAATGCTTAATTCACAGACTACCCTATTCCAGCAGCTGTAGTTTATAACTTTTTAGACACTCAACCCACCAGGGGACTCGAACACTGGCCAACAAGGTGGCAGTTGCATGCTGTATCCACTACACCATACTTCAAAGCCATAAGAGAGGTAGGAATTCTGGGGTATTTAACCAACCAGAACTCCAATCCTCTCCTAGGCAATGAGATAGTGTGGGACCTCTGATGCTCTTTCATCGGTTCCTGTTATATGGGAAAACTCAGTGCAAAATGCTTAATGCACAGACTTCCCTATTCCAGTAGCTGAAGTTTATAACTTTTTAGACACTCAACCCACCAGGGGACTCGAACACTGGCCAACAAGGTGGCATTTGCATGCTGTATCCACTACACCATACTTCAAAGATATAAGAGAGGTAGGATTTCTGGGGTATTTAACCAACCAGAACTCCAATCCTCTCCCAGGCAATGAGATAGTGTGGGACCTCTGAGGCTCTTTCATCGGTTCCTGTTATATGGGAAAACTCAGTGCCAAATGCTTCATGCACAGACTACCCTATTCCAGTAGCTGAAGTTTATAACTTTTTAGACACTCAACCCACCAGGGGACTCGAACACTGGCCAACAAGGTGGCAGTTGCATGCTGTATCCACTACACCATACTTCAAAGCCATAAGAGAGGTAGGAATTCTGGGGTATTTAACCAACCAGAACTCCAATCCTCTCCCAGGCATTGAGATAGTGTGGGACCTCTGATGCTCTTTCATCGGTTCCTGTTATATGGGAAAACTCAGTGCCAAATGCTTAATTCACAGACTACCCTATTCCAGTAGCTGAAGTTTATAACTTTTTAGACACTCAACCCACCAGGGGACTCGAACACTGGCCAACAAGGTGGCAGTTGCATGCTGTATCCACTACACCATACTTCAAAGCCATAAGAGAGGTAGGAATGCTGGGGTATTTAACCAACCAGAACTCCAATTCTCACCCAGTCAATGAGATAGTGTGGGACCTCTGATGCTCGTTCATCGGTTCCTGTTATATGGGAAAACTCAGTGCCAAATGCTTAATGCACAGACTACCCTATTCCAGTAGCTAAAGTTTATAACTTTTTAACCACTCAACCCAACAAGGGACTCGAACACTGGCCAACAAGGTGGCAGTTGTATGCTGTATCCACTACACCATACTTCAAAGATATAAGAGAGGTAGGATTTCTAGGGTATTTAACCAACCAGAACTCCAATCCTCTCCCAGGCAATGAAATAGTGTGGGACCTCTGATGCTCTTTCATCGGTTCCTGTTATATGGGAAAACTCTGTGCCAAATGCTTAATTCACAGACTACCCTATTCCAGTAGCTGAAGTTTATAACTTTTTAGACACTCAACCCACCAGGGGACTCGAACACTGGCCAACAAGGTGGCAGTTGCATGCTGTATCCACTACACCATACTTCAAAGCCATAAGAGAGGTAGGAATGCTGGGGTATTTAACCAACCAGAACTCCAATCCTCACCCAGTCAATGAGATAGTGTGGGACCTCTGATGCTCGTTCATCGGTTCCTGTTATATGGGAAAACTCAGTGCCAAATGCTTAATGCACAGACTACCCTATTCCAGTAGCTAAAGTTTATAACTTTTTAACCACTCAACCCAACAAGGGACTCGAACACTGGCCAACAAGGTGGCAGTTGCATGCTGTATCCACTACACCATACTTCAAAGCCGTAAGAGAGGTAGGAATTCTGGGGTATTTAACCAACCAGAACTCCAATCCTCTCCCAGGCATTGAGATAGTGTGGGACCTCTGATGCTCTTTCATCGGTTCCTGTTATATGGGAAAACTCAGTGCCAAATGCTTAATTCACAGTCTACCCTATTCCAGTAGCTGAAGTTTATAACTTTTTAGACACTCAACCCACCAGGGGACTCGAACACTGCCCAACAAGGTGGCAGTTACATGCTGTATCCACTACACCATACTTCAAAGCCATAAGAGAGGTAGGAATGCTGGGGTATTTAACCAACCAGAACTCCAATCCTCTCCCAGGCAATGAAATAGTGTGGGACCTCTGATGCTCTTTCATCGGTTCCTGTTATATGGGAAAACTCAGTGCCAAATGCTTAATGCACAGACTTCCCTATTCCAGTAGCTGAAGTTTATAACTTTTTAGACACTCAACCCACCAGGGGACTCGAACACTGGCCAACAAGGTGGCAGTTGTATGCTGTATCCACTACACCATATTTCAAAGATATAAGAGAGGTAGGATTTCTAGGGTATTTAACCAACCAGAACTCCAATCCTCTCCCAGGCAATGAGATAGTGTGGGACCTCTGAGGCTCTTTCATCGGTTCCTGTTATATGGGAAAACTCAGTGCCAAATGCTTAATGCACAGACTACCCTATTCCAGTAGCTGAAGTTTATAACTTTTTAGACACTCAACCCACCAGGGTACTCGAACACTGGCCAACAAAGTGGGAGTTGCATGCTGTATCCACTACACCATACTTCAAAGCCATAAGAGAGGTAGGAATTCTGGGGTATTTAATCAACCAGAACTCCAATCCTCTCCCAGGCAATGAGGTAGTGTGGGACCTCTGATGCTCTTTCATCGGTTCCTGTTATATGGGAAAACTCAGTGCCAAATGCTTAATGCACAGACTACCCTATTCCAGTAGCTGAAGTTTATAACTTTTTAGACACTCAACCCACCAGGGGACTCGAACACTGGCCAACAAGGTGGCAGTTGCATTCTGTATCCACTACACCATACTTCAAAGATATAAGAGAGGTAGGATTTCTGGGGTATTTAACCAACCAGAACTCCAATCCTCTCCCAGGCTATGAGATAGTGTGGGACCTCTGATGCTCTTTCATCGGTTCCTGTTATATGGGAAAACTCAGTGCCAAATGCTTAATTCACAGACTACCCTATTCCAGCAGCTGTAGTTTATAACTTTTTAGACACTCAACCCACCAGGGGACTCGAACACTGGCCAACAAGGTGGCAGTTGCATGCTGTATCCACTACACCATACTTCAAAGCCATAAGAGAGGTAGGAATTCTGGGGTATTTAACCAACCAGAACTCCAATCCTCTCCTAGGCAATGAGATAGTGTGGGACCTCTGATGCTCTTTCATCGGTTCCTGTTATATGGGAAAACTCAGTGCAAAATGCTTAATGCACAGACTTCCCTATTCCAGTAGCTGAAGTTTATAACTTTTTAGACACTCAACCCACCAGGGGACTCGAACACTGGCCAACAAGGTGGCATTTGCATGCTGTATCCACTACACCATACTTCAAAGATATAAGAGAGGTAGGATTTCTGGGGTATTTAACCAACCAGAACTCCAATCCTCTCCCAGGCAATGAGATAGTGTGGGACCTCTGAGGCTCTTTCATCGGTTCCTGTTATATGGGAAAACTCAGTGCCAAATGCTTCATGCACAGACTACCCTATTCCAGTAGCTGAAGTTTATAACTTTTTAGACACTCAACCCACCAGGGGACTCGAACACTGGCCAACAAGGTGGCAGTTGCATGCTGTATCCACTACACCATACTTCAAAGCCATAAGAGAGGCAGGAATTCTGGGGTATTTAACCAACCAGAACTCCAATCCTCTCCCAGGCAATGAGATAGTGTGGGACCTCTGATGCTCTTTCATCGGTTCCTGTTATATGGGAAAACTCAGTGCCAAATGCTTAATGCACAGACTACCCTATTCCAGTAGCTGAAGTTTATAACTTTTTAGACAACCCACCAGGGGACTCGAACACTGGCCAACAAGGTGGCAGTTGTATGCTGTATCCACTACACCATACTTCAAAGATATAAGAGAGGTAGGATTTCTAGGGTATTTAACCAACCAGAACTCCAATCCTCTCCCAGGCAATGAAATAGTGTGGGACCTCTGATGCTCTTTCATCGGTTCCTGTTATATGGGAAAACTCAGTGGCAAATGCTTAATGCACAGACTTCCCTATTCCAGTAGCTGAAGTTTATAACTTTTTAGACACTCAACCCACCAGGGGACTCGAACACTGGCCAACAAGGTGGCAGTTGTATGCTGTATCCACTACACCATACTTCAAAGATATAAGAGAGGTAGGATTTCTAGGGTATTTAACCAACCAGAACTCCAATCCTCTCCCAGGCAATGAAATAGTGTGGGACCTCTGATGCTCTTTCATCGGTTCCTGTTATATGGGAAAACTCAGTGCCAAATGCTTAATTCACAGACTACCCTATTCCAGTAGCTGAAGTTTATAACTTTTTAGACACTCAACCCACCAGGGGACTCGAACACTGGCCAACAAGGTGGCAGTTGCATGCTGTATCCACTACACCATACTTCAAAGCCATAAGAGAGGTAGGAATGCTGGGGTATTTAACCAACCAGAACTCCAATCCTCACCCAGTCAATGAGATAGTGTGGGACCTCTGATGCTCGTTCATCGGTTCCTGTTATATGGGAAAACTCAGTGCCAAATGCTTAATGCACAGACTACCCTATTCCAGTAGCTAAAGTTTATAACTTTTTAACCACTCAACCCAACAAGGGACTCGAACACTGGCCAACAAGGTGGCAGTTGCATGCTGTATCCACTACACCATACTTCAAAGCCGTAAGAGAGGTAGGAATTCTGGGGTATTTAACCAACCAGAACTCCAATCCTCTCCCAGGCATTGAGATAGTGTGGGACCTCTGATGCTCTTTCATCGGTTCCTGTTATATGGGAAAACTCAGTGCCAAATGCTTAATTCACAGTCTACCCTATTCCAGTAGCTGAAGTTTATAACTTTTTAGACACTCAACCCACCAGGGGACTCGAACACTGCCCAACAAGGTGGCAGTTACATGCTGTATCCACTACACCATACTTCAAAGCCATGAGAGAGGTAGGAATGCTGGGGTATTTAACCAACCAGAACTCCAATCCTCTCCCAGGCAATGAAATAGTGTGGGACCTCTGATGCTCTTTCATCGGTTCCTGTTATATGGGAAAACTCAGTGCCAAATGCTTAATGCACAGACTTCCCTATTCCAGTAGCTGAAGTTTATAACTTTTTAGACACTCAACCCACCAGGGGACTCGAACACTGGCCAACAAGGTGGCAGTTGTATGCTGTATCCACTACACCATACTTCAAAGATATAAGAGAGGTAGGATTTCTAGGGTATTTAACCAACCAGAACTCCAATCCTCTCCCAGGCAATGAGATAGTGTGGGACCTCTGAGGCTCTTTCATCGGTTCCTGTTATATGGGAAAACTCAGTGCCAAATGCTTAATGCACAGACTACCCTATTCCAGTAGCTGAAGTTTATAACTTTTTAGACACTCAACCCACCAGGGTACTCGAACACTGGCCAACAAAGTGGGAGTTGCATGCTGTATCCACTACACCATACTTCAAAGCCATAAGAGAGGTAGGAATTCTGGGGTATTTAATCAACCAGAACTCCAATCCTCTCCCAGGCAATGAGGTAGTGTGGGACCTCTGATGCTCTTTCATCGGTTCCTGTTATATGGGAAAACTCAGTGCCAAATGCTTAATGCACAGACTACCCTATTCCAGTAGCTGAAGTTTATAACTTTTTAGACACTCAACCCACCAGGGGACTCGAACACTGGCCAACAAGGTGGCAGTTGCATGCTGTATCCACTACACCATACTTCAAAGATATAAGAGAGGTAGGATTTCTGGGGTATTTAACCAACCAGAACTCCAATCCTCTCCCAGGCAATGAGATAGTGTGGGACCTCTGATGCTCTTTCATCGGTTCCTGTTATATGGGAAAACTCAGTGCCAAATGCTTAATTCACAGACTACCCTATTCCAGCAGCTGTAGTTTATAACTTTTTAGACACTCAACCCACCAGGGGACTCGAACACTGGCCAACAAGGTGGCAGTTGCATGCTGTATCCACTACACCATACTTCAAAGCCATAAGAGAGGTAGGAATTCTGGGGTATTTAACCAACCAGAACTCCAATCCTCTCCCAGGCAATGAAATAGTGTGGGACCTCTGATGCTCTTTCATCGGTTCCTGTTATATGGGAAAACTCAGTGCCAAATGCTTAATGCACAGACTTCCCTATTCCAGTAGCTGAAGTTTATAACTTTTTGACACTCAACCCACCAGGGGACTCGAACACTGGCCAACAAGGTGGCAGTTGCATGCTGTATCCACTACACCATACTTCAAAGATATAAGAGAGGTAGGATTTCTAGGGTATTTAACCAACCAGAACTCCAATCCTCTCCCAGGCAATGAGATAGTGTGGGACCTCTGATGCTCTTTCATCGGTTCCTGTTATATGGGAAAACTCAGTGCAAAATGCTTAATGCACAGACTTCCCTATTCCAGTAGCTGAAGTTTATAACTTTTTAGACACTCAACCCACCAGGGGACTCGAACACTGGCCAACAAGGTGGCAGTTGCATGCTGTATCCACTACACCATTCTTCAAAGCCATAAGAGCGATAGGAATTCTGGGGTATTTAACCAACCAGAACTCCAATCCTCTCCCAGGCAATGAGATAGTGTGGGACCTCTGATGCTCTTTCATCGGTTCCTGTTATATGGGAAAACTCAGTGCCAAATGCTTAATGCACAGACTACCCTATTCCAGTAGCTGAAGTTTATAACTTTTTAGACACTCAACCCACCAGGAGATTCGAACACTGGCCAACAAGGTGGCAGTTGCATGCTGTATTCACTACACCATACTTCAAAGATATAAGAGAGGTAGGATTTCTGGGGTATTTAACCAACCAGAACTCCAATCCTCTCCCAGGCAATGAAATAGTGTGGGACCTCTGATGCTCTTTCATCGGTTCCTGTTATATGGGAAAACTCAGTGCCAAATGCTTAATGCACAGACTTCCCTATTCCAGTAGCTGAAGTTTATAACTTTTTAGACACTCAACCCACCAGGGGACTCGAACTCTGGCCAACAAGGTGGCAGTTGCATGCTGTATTCACTACACCATACTTCAAAGATATAAGAGAGGTAGGATTTCTGGGGTATTTAACCAACCAGAACTCCAATCCTCTCCCAGGCAATGAGATAGTGTGGGACCTCTGATGCTCTTTCATCGGTTCCTGTTATATGGGAAAACTCAGTGCCAAATGCTTAATGCACAGACTACCCTATTCCGGTAGCTGAAGATTATAACTTTTTAGACAACCCACCAGGGGACTCGAACACTGGCCAACAAGGTGGCAGTTGCATGCTGTATCCACTACACCATACTTCAAAGCCATAAGAGAGGTAGGAATTCTGGGGTATTTAACCAACCAGAACTCCAATCCTCTCCCAGGCAATGAGATAGTGTGGGACCTCTGATGCTCGTTCATCGGTTCCTGTTATATGGGAAAACTCAGTGCCAAATGCTTAATGCACAGACTACCCTATTCCAGTAGCTAAAGTTTATAACTTTTTAGACACTCAACCCAACAAGGGACTCGAACACTGGCCAACAAGGTGGCAGTTGCATGCTGTATCCACTACACCATACTTCAAAGCCATAAGAGAGGTAGGAATTCTGGGGTATTTAACCAACCAGAACTCCAATCCTCTCCCAGGCATTGAGATAGTGTGGGACCTCTGATGCTCTTTCATCGGTTCCTGTTATATGGGAAAACTCAGTGCCAAATGCTTAATTCACAGACTACCCTATTCCAGTAGCTGAAGTTTATAACTTTTTAGACACTCAACCCACCAGGGGACTC
Organism: Procambarus clarkii; assembly: GCF_040958095.1. Lineage (NCBI taxonomy): Eukaryota > Metazoa > Arthropoda > Malacostraca > Decapoda > Cambaridae > Procambarus > Procambarus clarkii. Next base: position 1,651,914 of record NW_027189148.1, on the reverse strand, counting down.
GAACACTGGCCAACAAGGTGGCAGTTGCATGCTGTATCCACTACACCATACTTCAAAGCCATAAGAGAGGTAGGAATGCTGGGGTATTTAACCAACCAGAACTCCAATCCTCTCCCAGGCAATGAGATAGTGTGGGACCTCTGATGCTCTTTCATCGGTTCCTGTTATATGGGAAAACTCAGTGCCAAATGCTTAATGCACAGACTACCCTATTCCAGTAGCTGAAGTTTATAACTTTTTAGACACTCAACCCACCAGGAGATTCGAACACTGGCCAACAAGGTGGCAGTTACATGCTGTATCCACTACACCATACTTCAAAGCCATAAGAGAGGTAGGAATGCTGGGGTATTTAACCAACCAGAACTCCAATCCTCTCCCAGGCAATGAAATAGTGTGGGACCTCTGATGCTCTTTCATCGGTTCCTGTTATATAGGAAAACTCAGTGCCAAATGCTTAATGCACAGACTTCCCTATTCCAGTAGCTGAAGTTTATAACTTTTTAGACACTCAACCCACCAGGGGACTCGAACACTGGCCAACAAGGTGGCAGTTGTATGCTGTATCCACTACACCATACTTCAAAGATATAAGAGAGGTAGGATTTCTAGGGTATTTAACCAACCAGAACTCCAATCCTCTCCCAGGCAATGAAATAGTGTGGGACCTCTGATGCTCTTTCATCGGTTCCTGTTATATGGGAAAACTCAGTGCCAAATGCTTAATGCACAGACTTCCCTATTCCAGTAGCTGAAGTTTATAACTTTTAGACACTCAACCCACCAGGGGACTCGAACACTGACCAACAAGGTGGCAGTTGCATGCTGTATCCACTGCACCATACTTCAAAGCCATAAGAGAGGTAGGAATTCTGGGGTATTTAACCAACCAGAACTCCAATCCTCTCCCAGGCAATGAGATAGTGTGGGACCTCTGATGCTCGTTCATCGGTTCCTGTTATATGGGAAAACTCAGTGCCAAATGCTTAATGCACAGACTACCCTATTCCAGTAGCTAAAGTTTATAACTTTTTAGACACTCAACCCAACAAGGGACTCGAACACTGGCCAACAAGGTGGCAGTTGCATGCTGTATCCACTACACCATACTTCAAAGCCATAAGAGAGGTAGGAATTCTGGGGTATTTAACCAACCAGAACTCCAATCCTCTCCCAGGCATTGAGATAGTGTGGGACCTCTGATGCTCTTTCATCGGTTCCTGTTATATGGGAAAACTCAGTGCCAAATGCTTAATTCACAGACTACCCTATTCCAGTAGCTGAAGTTTATAACTTTTTAGACACTCAACCCACCAGGGGACTCGAACACTGGCCAACAAGGTGGCAGTTGCATGCTGTATCCACTACACCATACTTCAAAGCCATAAGAGAGGTAGGAATGCTGGGGTATTTAACCAACCAGAACTCCAATCCTCACCCAGTCAATGAGATAGTGTGGGACCTCTGATGCTCGTTCATCGGTTCCTGTTATATGGGAAAACTCAGTGCCAAATGCTTAATGCACAGACTACCCTATTCCAGTAGCTAAAGTTTATAACTTTTTAACCACTCAACCCAACAAGGGACTCGAACACTGGCCAACAAGGTGGCAGTTGCATGCTGTATCCACTACACCATACTTCAAAGCCATAAGAGAGGTAGGAATTCTGGGGTATTTAACCAACCAGAACACCAATCCTCTCCCAGGCATTGAGATAGTGTGGGACCTCTGATGCTCTTTCATCGGTTCCTGTTATATGGGAAAACTCAGTGCCAAATGCTTAATTCACAGACTACCCTATTCCAGTAGCTGAAGTTTATAACTTTTTAGACACTCAACCCACCAGGGGACTCGAACACTGCCCAACAAGGTGGCAGTTACATGCTGTATCCACTACACCATACTTCAAAGCCATAAGAGAGGTAGGAATGCTGGGGTATTTAACCAACCAGAACTCCAATCCTCTCCCAGGCAATGAAATAGTGTGGGACCTCTGATGCTCTTTCATCGGTTCCTGTTATATGGGAAAACTCAGTGCCAAATGCTTAATGCACAGACTTCCCTATTCCAGTAGCTGAAGTTTATAACTTTTTAGACACTCAACCCACCAGGGGACTCGAACACTGGCCAACAAGGTGGCA